>NW_028240827.1:0-146000 GCF_964263255.1 Lissotriton vulgaris | reverse complement strand
AAACTAGCTAAAATGTGCCTGGCTTCTCTTCACTGAAAAGCTCATTCTGAGTACATTTTTAGCATACGTTTGCTCCTGCCGGGTCAGCTGAGCAGCGAATTTCTATTTAACCACCTGCTTTCATGAGAGACCTCAGGGCTGCATGTTTTGAGCCCAGTACTGAGCCTGAAAAGCGTTTCCAACCCCACTTACAAGTAAAACTAGCTAAAATGTGCCTGGCTTCTCTTCACTGAAAAGCTCATTCTGAGTACATTTTTAGCATACGTTTGCTCCTGCCGGGTCAGCTGAGCAGCGAATTTCTATTTAACCACCTGCTATCATGAGAGACCTCAGGGCTGCATGTTTTGAGCCCAGTACTGAGCCTGAAAAGCGTTTCCAACCCCACTTACAAGTAAAACTAGCTAAAATGTGCCTGGCTTCTCTTCACTGAAAAGCTCATTCTGAGTAAATTTTTAGCATACGTTTGCTCCTGCCGGGTCAGCTGAGCAGCGAATTTCTATTTAACCACTTGCTATCATGAGAGACCTCAGGGCTGCATGTTTTGAGTCCAGTACTGAGCCTGAAAAGCATTTCCAACCCCACTTACAAGTAAAACTAACTAAAATGTGCCTGGCTTCTCTTCACTGAAAAGCTCATTCTGAGTACATTTTAAGCATACGTTTGCTCCTGCCGGGTCAGCTGAGCAGCGAATTTCTATTTAACCACCTGCTATCATGAGAGACCTCGGGCTGCATGTTTTGAGCCCAGTACTGATCCTGAAAAGCGTTTCCAACCCCACTTACAAGTAAAACTAGCTAAAATGTGCCTGGCTGCTATTCACTGAAAAGCTCATTCTGTGTAAAATTTTTGGCATACCTTTGCTCCTACCGGGTCAGCTGAGCAGTGAATTTCTATTTAACCACCTGCTTTCATGAGAGACCTCAGGGCTGCATGTTTTGAGCCCAGTACTTAGCCTGAAAAGCATTTCCAACCCCACTTACAAGTAAAACTAGCTAAAATGTGCCTGGCTTCTCTTCACTGAAAAGCTCATTCTGAGTACATTTTTAGCATACGTTTGCTCCTGCCGGGTCAGCTGAGCAACGAATTTCTATTTAACCACCTGCTTTCATGAGAGACCTCAGGGATGCATGTTTTGAGCCCAGCACTGAGCCTGAAAAGCGTTTCCAACCCCACTTACAAGTAAAACTAGCTAAAATGTGCCTGGCTTCTCTTCACTGAAAAGCTCATTCTGAGTACATTTTTAGCATACGTTTGCTCCTGCCGGGTCAGCTGAGCAGCGAATTTCTATTTAACCACCTGCTTTCATGAGAGACCTCAGGGCTGCATGTTTTGAGCCCAGTATTGATCCTGAAAAGCGTTGTCAACCCCATTTACAAGTAAAACTAGCTAAAATGTGCCTGGCTGCTATTCACTGAAAAGCTCATTCTGTGTACATTTTTGGCATACGTTTGCTACTACCGGGTCAGCTGAGCAGCGAATTTCTATTTAACCACCTGCTTTCATGAGAGACCTCAGGGCTGCATGTTTTGAGCCCAGTACTGAGCCTGAAAAGCATTTCCAACCCCACTTACAAGTAAAACTAGCTAAAATGTGCCTGGCTTCTCTTCACTGAAAAGCTCATTCTGAGTACATTTTTAGCATACGTTTGCTCCTGCCGGGTCAGCTGAGCAGCGAATTTCTATTTAAACACCTGCTATCATGAGAGACCTCAGGGCTGCATGTTTTGAGCCCAGTACTGAGCCTGAAAAGCATTTCCAACCCCACTTACAAGTAAAACTAGCTAAAATGTGCCTGGCTTCTCTTCACTGAAAAGCTCATTCTGAGTACATTTTAAGCATACGTTTGCTCCTACCGGGTCAGCTGAGCAGCGAATTTCTATTTAACCACCTGCTATCACGAGAGACCTTAGGGCTGCATGTTTTGAGCCCAGTACTGATCCTGAAAAGCGTTTCCAACCCCACTTACAAGTAAAACTAGCTAAAATGTGCCTGGCTTCTCTTCACTGAAAAGCTCATTCTGAGTACATTTTAAGCATACGTTTGCTCCTGCCGGGTCAGCTGAGCAGCGAATTTCTATTTAACCACCTGCTATCATGAGAGACCTCAGGGCTGCATGTTTTGAGCCCAGTATTGATCCTGAAAAGCGTTTTCAACCCCATTTACAAGTAAAACTAGCTAAAATGTGCCTGGCTGCTTTTTACTGAAAAGCTCATTCTGAGTACATTTTTAGCATACGTTTGCTCCTGCCGGGTCAGCTGAGCAGCGAATTTCTATTTAACCACCTGCTTTCATGAGAGACCTCCGGGATGCATGTTTTGAGCCCAGCACTGAGCCTGAAAAGCGTTTCCAACCCCACTTACAAGTAAAACTAGCTAAAATGTGCCTGGCTGCTATTCACTGAAAAGCTCATTCTGAGTACATTTTTAGCATACGTTTGCTCCTGCCGGGTCAGCTGAGCAGTGAATTTCTATTTAACCACCTGCTTTCATGAGAGACCTCAGGGCTGCATGTTTTGAGCCCAGTATTGATCCTGAAAAGCGTTTTCAACCCCATTTACAAGTAAAACTAGCTAAAATGTGCCTGGCTTCTCTTCACTGAAAAGCTCATTCTGAGTACATTTTTAGCATACGTTTGCTCTTGCCGGGTCAGCTGAGCAGCGAATTTCTATTTAACCACCTGCTTTCATGAGAGACCTCAGGGATGCATGTTTTGAGCCCAGCACTGAGCCTGAAAAGCGTTTCCAACCCCACTTACAAGTAAAACTAGCTAAAATGTGCCTGGCTTCTCTTCACTGAAAAGCTCATTCTGAGTACATTTTTAGCATATGTTTGCTCCTGCCGGGTCAGCTGAGCAGCGAATTTCTATTTAACCACCTGCTTTCATGAGAGACCTCAGGGCTGCATGTTTTGAGCCCAGTATTGATCCTGAAAAGCGTTTTCAACCCCATTTACAAGTAAAACTAGCTAAAATGTGCCTGGCTGCTTTTTACTGAAAAGCTCATTCTGAGTACATTTTTAGCATACGTTTGCTCCTGCCGGGTCAGCTGAGCAGCGAATTTCTATTTAACCACCTGCTTTCATGAGAGACCTCAGGGATGCATGTTTTGAGCCCAGCACTGAGCCTGAAAAGCGTTTCCAACCCCACTTACAAGTAAAACTAGCTAAAATGTGCCTCGCTTCTCTTCACTGAAAAGCTCATTCTGAGTACATTTTTAGCATACGTTTGCTCCTGCCGGGTCAGCTGAGCAGCGAATTTCTATTTAACCACCTGCTATCATGAGAGACCTCAGGGCTGCATGTTTTGAGCCCAGTACTGATCCTGAAAAGCGTTTCCAACCCCACTTACAAGTAAAACTAGCTAAAATGTGCCTGGCTGCTATTCACTGAAAAGCTCATTCTCTGTACATTTTTGGCATATGTTTCCTCCTACCGGGTCAGCTGAGCAGAGAATTTCTATTTAACCACCTGCTTTCATGAGAGACCTCAGAGCTGCATGTTTTGAGCCCAGTACTGAGCCTGAAAAGCATTTCCAACCCCACTTACAAGTAAAACTAGCTAAAATGTGCCTGGCTTCTCTTCACTGAAAAGCTCATCCTGAGTACATTTTTAGCATACGTTTGCTCCTGCCGGTTCAGCTGAGCAGCGAATTTCTATTTAACCACCTGCTTTCATGAGAGACCTCAGGGCTGCATGTTTTGAGCCCAGTACTGAGCCTGAAAAGCGTTTCCAACCCCACTTACAAGTAAAACTAGCTAAAATGTGCCTGGCTTCTCTTCACTGAAAAGCTCATTCTGAGTACATTTTTAGCATACGTTTGCTCCTGCCGGGTCAGCTGAGCAGCGAATTTCTATTTAACCACCTGCTATCATGAGAGACCTCAGGGCTGCATGTTTTGAGTCCAGTACTGAGCCTGAAAAGCATTTCCAACCCCACTTACAAGTAAAACTAGCTAAAATGTGCCTGGCTTCTCTTCACTGAAAAGCTCATTCTGAGTACATTTTAAGCATACGTTTGCTCCTGCCGGGTCTGCTGAGCAGCGAATTTCTATTTAACCACCTGCTATCATGAGAGACCTCAGGGCTGCATGTTTTGAGCCCAGTACTGAGCCTGAAAAGCGTTTCCAACCCCACTTACAAGTAAAACTATCTAAAATGTGCCTGGCTGCTATTCACTGAAAAGCTCATTCTGTGTACATTTTTGGCATACGTTTGCTCCTACCGGGTCAGCTGAGCAGCGAATTTCTATTTAACCACCTGCTATCACGAGAGACCTCAGGGCTGCATATTTTGAGCCCAGTACTGATCCTGAAAAGCGTTTCCAACCCCATTTACAAGTAAAACTACCTAAAATGTGCCTGGCTGCTATTCACTGAAAAGCTCATTCTGTGTACATTTTTGGCATACGTTTGTTCCTGCCAAGTCAGCTGAGCAGCGAATTTCTATTTAACCACCTGCTATCACGAGAGACCTCAGGGCTGCATGTTTTGAGCCCAGTACTGATCCTGAAAAGCTTTTCCAACCCCACTTACAAGTAAAACTACCTAAAATGTGCCTGGCTGCTATTCACTGAAAAGCTCATTCTGTGTACATTTTTAGCATACGTTTGCTCCTACCTGGTCAGCTGAGCAGCGAATTTCTATTTAACCACCTGCTTTCATGAGAGACCTCAGGGCTGCATGTTTTGAGCCCAGTACTGAGCCTGAAAAGCATTTCCAACCCCACTTACAAGTAAAACTAGCTAAAATGTGCCTGGCTTCTCTTCACTGAAAAGCTCATTCTTGATACATTTTTAGCATACGTTTGCTCCTGCCGGGTCAGCTGAGCAGCGAATTTCTATTTAACCACCTGCTATCATGAGAGACCTCAGGGCTGCATGTTTTGAGCCCAGTACTGATCCTGAAAAGCGTTTCCAACCCCACTTACAAGTAAAACTAGCTAAAATGTGCCTGGCTGCTATTCACTGAAAAGCTCATTCTCTGTACATTTTTGGCATATGTTTCCTCCTACCGGGTCAGCTGAGCAGAGATTTTCTATTTAACCACCTGCTTTCATGAGAGACCTCAGAGCTGCATGTTTTGAGCCCAGTACGGAGCCTGAAAAGCATTTCCAACCCCACTTACAAGTAAAACTAGCTAAAATGCGCCTGGCTTCTCTTCACTGAAAAGCTCATTCTGAGTACATTTTTAGCATACGTTTGCTCCTGCCGGGTCAGCTGAGCAGCGAATTTCTATTTAACCACCTGCTATCATGAGAGACCTCAGGGCTGCATGTTTTGAGCCCAGTACCGAGCCTGAAAAGCATTTCCAACCCCACTTACAAGTAAATCTAGCTAAAATGTGCCTGGCTTCTCTTCACTGAAAAGCTAATTCTTTTTACATTTTAAGCATACGTTTGCTCCTGCCGGGTCAGCTGAGCAGCGAATTTCTATTTAACCACCTGCTATCATGAGAGACCTCAGGGCTGCATGTTTTGAGCCCAGTACTGATCCTGAAAAGCGTTTCCAACCCCACTTACAAGTAAAACTAGCTAAAATGTGCCTGGCTGCTATTCACTGAAAAGCTCATTTTGTGTACATTTTTGGCATACCTTTGCTCCTACCGGGTCAGCTGAGCAGCGATTTCTATTTAACCACCTGCTTTCATGAGAGACCTCAGGGCTGCATGTTTTGAGCCCAGTACTTAGCCTGAAAAGCATTTCCAACCCCACTTACAAGTAAAACTAGCTAAAATGTGCCTTTCTTCTCTTCACTGAAAAGCTCATTCTGAGTACATTTTTAGCATACGTTTGCTCCTGCCGGGTCAGTTGAGCAGCGAATTTCTATTTAACCACCTGCTTTCATGAGAGACCTCAGGGATGCATGTTTTGAGCCCAGCACTGAGCCTGAAAAGCGTTTCCAACCCCACTTACAAGTAAAACTAGCTAAAATGTGCCTGGCTTCTCTTCACTGAAAAGCTCATTCTGAGTACATTTAGCATACGTTTGCTCCTGCCGGGTCAGCTGAGCAGCGAATTTCTATTTAACCACCTGCTATCATGAGAGACCTCAGGGCTGCATGTTTTGAGCCCAGTACTGATCCTGAAAAGCGTTTCCAACCCCACTTACAAGTAAAACTAGCTAAAATGTGCCTGGCTGCTATTCACTGAAAAGCTCATTCTCTGTACATTTTTGGCATATGTTTCCTCCTACCGGGTCAGCTGAGCAGAGATTTTCTATTTAACCACCTGCTTTCATGAGAGACCTCAGAGCTGCATGTTTTGAGCCCAGTACTGAGCCTGAAAAGCATTTCCAACCCCACTTACAAGTAAAACTAGCTAAAATGTGCCTGGCTTCTCTTCACTGAAAAGCTCATTCTGAGTACATTTTTAGCATACGTTTGCTCCTGCCGGGTCAGCTGAGCCGCGAATTTCTATTTAACCACCTGCTTTCATGTGAGACCTCAGGGCTGCATGTTTTGAGCCCAGTACTGAGCCTGAAAAGTGTTTCCAACCCAACTTACAAGTAAAACTAGCTAAAATGTGCCTGGCTTCTCTTCACTGAAAGCTCATTCTGAGTACATTTTTAGCATACGTTTGCTCCTGCCGGGTCAGCTGAGCAGCGAATTTCTATTTAACCACCTGCTATCATGAGAGACCTCAGGGCTGCATGTTTTGAGCCCAGTACCGAGCCTGAAAAGCATTTCCAACCCCACTTACAAGTAAATCTAGCTAAAATGTGCCTGGCTTCTCTTCACTGAAAAGCTAATTCTTTTTACATTTTAAGCATACGTTTGCTCCTGCCGGGTCAGCTGAGCAGCGAATTTCTATTTAACCACCTGCTATCATGAGAGACCTCAGGGCTGCATGTTTTGAGCCCAGTACTGATCCTGAAAAGCGTTTCCAACCCCACTTACAAGTAAAACTAGCTAAAATGTGCCTGGCTGCTATTCACTGAAAAGCTCATTCTGTGTACATTTTTGGCATACCTTTGCTCCTACCGGGTCAGCTGAGCAGCGATTTCTATTTAACCACCTGCTTTCATGAGAGACCTCAGGGCTGCATGTTTTGAGCCCAGTACTTAGCCTGAAAAGCATTTCCAACCCCATTTACAAGTAAAACTAGCTAAAATGTGCCTGGCTGCTATTCACTGAAAAGCTCATTCTGTGTACATTTTTAGCATACGTTTGCTCCTACCTGGTCAGCTGAGCAGCAAATTTCTATTTAACCACCTGCTTTCATGAGAGACCTCAGGGCTGCATGTTTTGAGCCCAGTACTGAGCCTGAAAAGCATTTCCAACCCCACTTACAAGTAAAACTAACTAAAATGTGCCTGGCTTCTCTTCACTGAAAAGCTCATTCTGAGTACATTTTAAGCATACGTTTGCTCCTGCCGGGTCAGCTGAGCAGCGAATTTCTATTTAACCACCTGCTATCATGAGAGACCTCGGGCTGCATGTTTTGAGCCCAGTACTGATCCTGAAAAGCGTTTCCAACCCCACTTACAAGTAAAATTAGCTAAAATGTGCCTGGCTGCTATTCACTGAAAAGCTCATTCTGTGTAAAATTTTTGGCATACCTTTGCTCCTACCGGGTCAGCTGAGCAGTGAATTTCTATTTAACCACCTGCTTTCATGAGAGACCTCAGGGCTGCATGTTTTGAGCCCAGTACTTAGCCTGAAAAGCATTTCCAACCCCACTTACAAGTAAAACTAGCTAAAATGTGCCTGGCTTCTCTTCACTGAAAAGCTCATTCTGAGTACATTTTTAGCATACGTTTGCTCCTGCCGGGTCAGCTGAGCAGCGAATTTCTATTTAACCACCTGCTTTCATGAGAGACCTCAGGGATGCATGTTTTGAGCCCAGCACTGAGCCTGAAAAGCGTTTCCAACCCCACGTACAAGTAAAACTAGCTAAAATGTGCCTGGCTTCTCTTCACTGAAAAGCTCATTCTGAGTACATTTTTAGCATACGTTTGCTCCTGCCGGGTCAGCTGAGCAGCGAATTTCTATTTAACCACCTGCTTTCATGAGAGACCTCAGGGCTGCATGTTTTGAGCCCAGTATTGATCCTGAAAAGCGTTGTCAACCCCATTTACAAGTAAAACTAGCTAAAATGTGCCTGGCTGCTATTCACTGAAAAGCTCATTCTGTGTACATTTTTGGCATACGTTTGCTACTACCGGGTAAGCTGAGCAGCGAATTTCTATTTAACCACCTGCTTTCATGAGAGACCTCAGGGCTGCATGTTTTGAGCCCAGTACTGAGCCTGAAAAGCATTTCCAACCCCACTTACAAGTAAAACTAGCTAAAATGTGCCTGGCTTCTCTTCACTGAAAAGCTCATTCTGAGTACATTTTTAGCATACGTTTGCTCCTGCCGGGTCAGCTGAGCAGCGAATTTCTATTTAATCACCTGCTATCATGAGAGACCTCAGGGCTGCATGTTTTGAGCCCAGTACTGAGCCTGAAAAGCATTTCCAACCCCACTTACAAGTAAAACTAGCTAAAATGTGCCTGGCTTCTCTTCACTGAAAAGCTCATTCTGAGTACATTTTAAGCATACGTTTGCTCCTACCGGGTCAGCTGAGCAGCGAATTTCTATTTAACCACCTGCTATCACGAGAGACCTTAGGGCTGCATGTTTTGAGCCCAGTACTGATCCTGAAAAGCGTTTCCAACCCCACTTACAAGTAAAACTAGCTAAAATGTGCCTGGCTGCTATTCACTGAAAAGCTCATTCTGAGTACATTTTTAGCATACGTTTGCTCCTGCCGGGTCAGCTGAGCAGCGAATTTCTATTTAACCACCTGCTTTCATGAGAGACCTCAGGGCTGCATGTTTTGAGCCCAGTATTGATCCTGAAAAGCGTTTTCAACCCCATTTACAAGTAAAACTAGCTAAAATGTGCCTGGCTGCTTTTCACTGAAAAGCTCATTCTGAGTACATTTTTAGCATACGTTTGCTCCTGCCGGGTCAGCTGAGCAGCGAATTTCTATTTAACCACCTGCTTTCATGAGAGACCTCAGGGATGCATGTTTTGAGCCCAGCACTGAGCCTGAAAAGCTTTTCCAACCCCACTTACAAGTAAAACTAGCTAAAATGTGCCTCGCTTCTCTTCACTGAAAAGCTGATTCTGAGTACATTTTTAGCATACGTTTGCTCCTGCTGGGTCAGCTGAGCAGCGAATTTCTATTTAACCACCTGCTATCATGAGAGACCTCAGGGCTGCATGTTTTGAGCCCAGTACTGATCCTGAAAAGCGTTTCCAACCCCACTTACAAGTAAAACTAGCTAAAATGTGCCTGGCTGCTATTCACTGAAAAGCTCATTCTCTGTACATTTTTGGCATATGTTTCCTCCTACCGGGTCAGCTGAGCAGAGAGAGAATTTCTATTTAACCACCTGCTTTCATGAGAGACCTCAGAGCTGCATGTTTTGAGCCCAGTACTGAGCCTGAAAAGCATTTCCAACCCCACTTACAAGTAAAACTAGCTAAAATGTGCCTGGCTTCTCTTCACTGAAAAGCTCATTCTGAGTACATTTTAAGCATACGTTTGCTCCTGCCGGGTCAGCTGAGCAGCGAATTTCTATTTAACCACCTGCTATCATGAGAGACCTCAGGGCTGCATGTTTTGAGCCCAGTATTGATCCTGAAAAGCGTTTTCAACCCCATTTACAAGTAAAACTAGCTAAAATGTGCCTGGCTGCTTTTTACTGAAAAGCTCATTCTGAGTACATTTTTAGCATACGTTTGCTCCTGCCGGGTCAGCTGAGCAGCGAATTTCTATTTAACCACCTGCTTTCATGAGAGACCTCAGGGATGCATGTTTTGAGCCCAGCACTGAGCCTGAAAAGCGTTTCCAACCCCACTTACAAGTAAAACTAGCTAAAATGTGCCTGGCTGCTATTCACTGAAAAGCTCATTCTGAGTACATTTTTAGCATACGTTTGCTCCTGCCGGGTCAGCTGAGCAGTGAATTTCTATTTAACCACCTGCTTTCATGAGAGACCTCAGGGCTGCATGTTTTGAGCCCAGTATTGATCCTGAAAAGCGTTTTCAACCCCATTTACAAGTAAAACTAGCTAAAATGTGCCTGGCTTCTCTTCACTGAAAAGCTCATTCTGAGTACATTTTTAGCATACGTTTGCTCTTGCCGGGTCAGCTGAGCAGCGAATTTCTATTTAACCACCTGCTTTCATGAGAGACCTCAGGGATGCATGTTTTGAGCCCAGCACTGAGCCTGAAAAGCGTTTCCAACCCCACTTACAAGTAAAACTAGCTAAAATGTGCCTGGCTTCTCTTCACTGAAAAGCTCATTCTGAGTACATTTTTAGCATATGTTTGCTCCTGCCGGGTCAGCTGAGCAGCGAATTTCTATTTAACCACCTGCTTTCATGAGAGACCTCAGGGCTGCATGTTTTGAGCCCAGTATTGATCCTGAAAAGCGTTTTCAACCCCATTTACAAGTAAAACTAGCTAAAATGTGCCTGGCTGCTTTTTACTGAAAAGCTCATTCTGAGTACATTTTTAGCATACGTTTGCTCCTGCCGGGTCAGCTGAGCAGCGAATTTCTATTTAACCACCTGCTTTCATGAGAGACCTCAGGGATGCATGTTTTGAGCCCAGCACTGAGCCTGAAAAGCGTTTCCAACCCCACTTACAAGTAAAACTAGCTAAAATGTGCCTCGCTTCTCTTCACTGAAAAGCTCATTCTGAGTACATTTTTAGCATACGTTTGCTCCTGCCGGGTCAGCTGAGCAGCGAATTTCTATTTAACCACCTGCTATCATGAGAGACCTCAGGGCTGCATGTTTTGAGCCCAGTACTGATCCTGAAAAGCGTTTCCAACCCCACTTACAAGTAAAACTAGCTAAAATGTGCCTGGCTGCTATTCACTGAAAAGCTCATTCTCTGTACATTTTTGGCATATGTTTCCTCCTACCGGGTCAGCTGAGCAGAGAATTTCTATTTAACCACCTGCTTTCATGAGAGACCTCAGAGCTGCATGTTTTGAGCCCAGTACTGAGCCTGAAAAGCATTTCCAACCCCACTTACAAGTAAAACTAGCTAAAATGTGCCTGGCTTCTCTTCACTGAAAAGCTCATCCTGAGTACATTTTTAGCATACGTTTGCTCCTGCCGGTTCAGCTGAGCAGCGAATTTCTATTTAACCACCTGCTTTCATGAGAGACCTCAGGGCTGCATGTTTTGAGCCCAGTACTGAGCCTGAAAAGCGTTTCCAACCCCACTTACAAGTAAAACTAGCTAAAATTTGCCTGGCTTCTCTTCACTGAAAAGCTCATTCTGAGTACATTTTTAGCATACGTTTGCTCCTGCCGGGTCAGCTGAGCAGCGAATTTCTATTTAACCACCTGCTATCATGAGAGACCTCAGGGCTGCATGTTTTGAGTCCAGTACTGAGCCTGAAAAGCATTTCCAACCCCACTTACAAGTAAAACTAGCTAAAATGTGCCTGGCTTCTCTTCACTGAAAAGCTCATTCTGAGTACATTTTAAGCATACGTTTGCTCCTGCCGGGTCTGCTGAGCAGCGAATTTCTATTTAACCACCTGCTATCATGAGAGACCTCAGGGCTGCATGTTTTGAGCCCAGTACTGAGCCTGAAAAGCGTTTCCAACCCCACTTACAAGTAAAACTATCTAAAATGTGCCTGGCTGCTATTCACTGAAAAGCTCATTCTGTGTACATTTTTGGCATACGTTTGCTCCTACCGGGTCAGCTGAGCAGCGAATTTCTATTTAACCACCTGCTATCACGAGAGACCTCAGGGCTGCATATTTTGAGCCCAGTACTGATCCTGAAAAGCGTTTCCAACCCCATTTACAAGTAAAACTACCTAAAATGTGCCTGGCTGCTATTCACTGAAAAGCTCATTCTGTGTACATTTTTGGCATACGTTTGTTCCTGCCAAGTCAGCTGAGCAGCGAATTTCTATTTAACCACCTGCTATCACGAGAGACCTCAGGGCTGCATGTTTTGAGCCCAGTACTGATCCTGAAAAGCTTTTCCAACCCCACTTACAAGTAAAACTACCTAAAATGTGCCTGGCTGCTATTCACTGAAAAGCTCATTCTGTGTACATTTTTAGCATACGTTTGCTCCTACCTGGTCAGCTGAGCAGCGAATTTCTATTTAACCACCTGCTTTCATGAGAGACCTCAGGGCTGCATGTTTTGAGCCCAGTACTGAGCCTGAAAAGCATTTCCAACCCCACTTACAAGTAAAACTAGCTAAAATGTGCCTGGCTTCTCTTCACTGAAAAGCTCATTCTTGATACATTTTTAGCATACGTTTGCTCCTGCCGGGTCAGCTGAGCAGCGAATTTCTATTTAACCACCTGCTATCATGAGAGACCTCAGGGCTGCATGTTTTGAGCCCAGTACTGATCCTGAAAAGCGTTTCCAACCCCACTTACAAGTAAAACTAGCTAAAATGTGCCTGGCTGCTATTCACTGAAAAGCTCATTCTCTGTACATTTTTGGCATATGTTTCCTCCTACCGGGTCAGCTGAGCAGAGATTTTCTATTTAACCACCTGCTTTCATGAGAGACCTCAGAGCTGCATGTTTTGAGCCCAGTACGGAGCCTGAAAAGCATTTCCAACCCCACTTACAAGTAAAACTAGCTAAAATGCGCCTGGCTTCTCTTCACTGAAAAGCTCATTCTGAGTACATTTTTAGCATACGTTTGCTCCTGCCGGGTCAGCTGAGCAGCGAATTTCTATTTAACCACCTGCTATCATGAGAGACCTCAGGGCTGCATGTTTTGAGCCCAGTACCGAGCCTGAAAAGCATTTCCAACCCCACTTACAAGTAAATCTAGCTAAAATGTGCCTGGCTTCTCTTCACTGAAAAGCTAATTCTTTTTAAATTTTAAGCATACGTTTGCTCCTGCCGGGTCAGCTGAGCAGCGAATTTCTATTTAACCACCTGCTATCATGAGAGACCTCAGGGCTGCATGTTTTGAGCCCAGTACTGATCCTGAAAAGCGTTTCCAACCCCACTTACAAGTAAAACTAGCTAAAATGTGCCTGGCTGCTATTCACTGAAAAGCTCATTCTGTGTACATTTTTGGCATACCTTTGCTCCTACCGGGTCAGCTGAGCAGCGATTTCTATTTAACCACCTGCTTTCATGAGAGACCTCAGGGCTGCATGTTTTGAGCCCAGTACTTAGCCTGAAAAGCATTTCCAACCCCACTTACAAGTAAAACTAGCTAAAATGTGCCTTTCTTCTCTTCACTGAAAAGCTCATTCTGAGTACATTTTTAGCATACGTTTGCTCCTGCCGGGTCAGTTGAGCAGCGAATTTCTATTTAACCACCTGCTTTCATGAGAGACCTCAGGGATGCATGTTTTGAGCCCAGCACTGAGCCTGAAAAGCGTTTCCAACCCCACTTACAAGTAAAACTAGCTAAAATGTGCCTGGCTGCTATTCACTGAAAAGCTCATTCTCTGTACATTTTTGGCATATGTTTCCTCCTACCGGGTCAGCTGAGCAGAGATTTTCTATTTAACCACCTGCTTTCATGAGAGACCTCAGAGCTGCATGTTTTGAGCCCAGTACTGAGCCTGAAAAGCATTTCCAACCCCACTTACAAGTAAAACTAGCTAAAATGTGCCTGGCTTCTCTTCACTGAAAAGCTCATTCTGAGTACATTTTTAGCATACGTTTGCTCCTGCCGGGTCAGCTGAGCCGCGAATTTCTATTTAACCACCTGCTTTCATGTGAGACCTCAGGGCTGCATGTTTTGAGCCCAGTACTGAGCCTGAAAAGTGTTTCCAACCCAACTTACAAGTAAAACTAGCTAAAATGTGCCTGGCTTCTCTTCACTGAAAGCTCATTCTGAGTACATTTTTAGCATACGTTTGCTCCTGCCGGGTCAGCTGAGCAGCGAATTTCTATTTAACCACCTGCTATCATGAGAGACCTCAGGGCTGCATGTTTTGAGCCCAGTACCGAGCCTGAAAAGCATTTCCAACCCCACTTACAAGTAAATCTAGCTAAAATGTGCCTGGCTTCTCTTCACTGAAAAGCTAATTCTTTTTACATTTTAAGCATACGTTTGCTCCTGCCGGGTCAGCTGAGCAGCGAATTTCTATTTAACCACCTGCTATCATGAGAGACCTCAGGGCTGCATGTTTTGAGCCCAGTACTGATCCTGAAAAGCGTTTCCAACCCCACTTACAAGTAAAACTAGCTAAAATGTGCCTGGCTGCTATTCACTGAAAAGATCATTCTGTGTACATTTATGGCATACATTTGCTCCTACCGGGTCAGCTGAGCAGCGATTTCTATTTAACCACCTGCTTTCATGAGAGACCTCAGGGCTGCATGTTTTGAGCCCAGTACTTAGCCTGAAAAGCATTTCCAACCCCATTTACAAGTAAAACTAGCTAAAATGTGCCTGGCTGCTTTTTACTGAAAAGCTCATTCTGAGTACATTTTTAGCATACGTTTGCTCCTGCCGGGTCAGCTGAGCAGCGAATTTCTATTTAACCACCTGCTTTCATGAGAGACCTCAGGGATGCATGTTTTGAGCCCAGCACTGAGCCTGAAAAGCGTTTCCAACCCCACTTACAAGTAAAACTAGCTAAAATGTGCCTCGCTTCTCTTCACTGAAAAGCTCATTCTGAGTACATTTTTGGCATACGTTTGCTCCTGCCGGGTCAGCTGAGCAGCGAATTTCTATTTAACCACCTGCTATCATGAGAGACCTCAGGGCTGCATGTTTTGAGCCCAGTACTGATCCTGAAAAGCGTTTCCAACCCCACTTACAAGTAAAACTAGCTAAAATGTGCCTGGCTGCTATTCACTGAAAAGCTCATTCTCTGTACATTTTTGGCATATGTTTCCTCCTACCGGGTCAGCTGAGCAGAGAATTTCTATTTAACCACCTGCTTTCATGAGAGACCTCAGAGCTGCATGTTTTGAGCCCAGTACTGAGCCTGAAAAGCATTTCCAACCCCACTTACAAGTAAAACTAGCTAAAATGTGCCTGGCTTCTCTTCACTGAAAAGCTCATCCTGAGTACATTTTTAGCATACGTTTGCTCCTGCCGGGTCAGCTGAGAAGCGAATTTCTATTTAACCACCTGCTTTCATGAGAGACCTCAGGGCTGCATGTTTTGAGCCCAGTACTGAGCCTGAAAGGCGTTTCCAACCCCACTTACAAGTAAAACTAGCTAAAATGTGCCTGGCTTCTCTTCACTGAAAAGCTCATTCTGAGTACATTTTTAGCATACGTTTGCTCCTGCCGGGTCAGCTGAGCAGCGAATTTCTATTTAACCACCTGCTATCATGAGAGACCTCAGGGCTGCATGTTTTGAGTCCAGTACTGAGCCTGAAAAGCATTTCCAACCCCACTTACAAGTAAAACTAGCTAAAATGTGCCTGGCTTCTCTTCACTGAAAAGCTCATTCTGAGTACATTTTAAGCATACGTTTGCTCCTGCCGGGTCTGCTGAGCAGCGAATTTCTATTTAACCACCTGCTATCATGAGAGACCTCAGGGCTGCATGTTTTGAGCCCAGTACTGAGCCTGAAAAGCGTTTCCAACCCCACTTACAAGTAAAACTAGCTAAAATGTGCCTGGCTGCTATTCACTGAAAAGCTCATTCTGTGTACATTTTTGGCATACGTTTGCTCCTACCGGGTCAGCTGAGCAGCGAATTTCTATTTAACACCTGCTATCACGAGAGACCTCAGGGCTGCATATTTTGAGCCCAGTACTGATCCTGAAAAGCGTTTCCAACCCCATTTACAAGTAAAACTACCTAAAATGTGCCTGGCTGCTATTCACTGAAAAGCTCATTCTGTGTACATTTTTAGCATACGTTTGCTCCTACCTGGTCAGCTGAGCAGCGAATTTCTATTTAACCACCTGCTTTCATGAGAGACCTCAGGGCTGCATGTTTTGAGCCCAGTACTGAGCCTGAAAAGCATTTCCAACCCCACTTACAAGTAAAACTAGCTAAAATGTGCCTGGCTTCTCTTCACTGAAAAGCTCATTCTTGATACATTTTTAGCATACGTTTGCTCCTGCCGGGTCAGCTGAGCAGCGAATTTCTATTTAACCACCTGCTATCATGAGAGACCTCAGGGCTGCATGTTTTGAGCCCAGTACTGATCCTGAAAAGCGTTTCCAACCCCACTTACAAGTAAAACTAGCTAAAATGTGCCTGGCTGCTATTCACTGAAAAGCTCATTCTCTGTACATTTTTGGCATATGTTTCCTCCTACCGGGTCAGCTGAGCAGAGATTTTCTATTTAACCACCTGCTTTCATGAGAGACCTCAGAGCTGCATGTTTTGAGCCCAGTACTGAGCCTGAAAAGCATTTCCAACCCCACTTACAAGTAAAACTAGCTAAAATGTGCCTGGCTTCTCTTCACTGAAAAGCTCATTCTGAGTACATTTTTAGCATACGTTTGCTCCTGCCGGGTCAGCTGAGCCGCGAATTTCTATTTAACCACCTGCTTTCATGTGAGACCTCAGGGCTGCATGTTTTGAGCCCAGTACTGAGCCTGAAAAGTGTTTCCAACCCAACTTACAAGTAAAACTAGCTAAAATGTGCCTGGCTTCTCTTCACTGAAAGCTCATTCTGAGTACATTTTTAGCATACGTTTGCTCCTGCCGGGTCAGCTGAGCAGCGAATTTCTATTTAACCACCTGCTATCATGAGAGACCTCAGGGCTGCATGTTTTGAGCCCAGTACCGAGCCTGAAAAGCATTTCCAACCCCACTTACAAGTAAATCTAGCTAAAATGTGCCTGGCTTCTCTTCACTGAAAAGCTAATTCTTTTTACATTTTAAGCATACGTTTGCTCCTGCCGGGTCAGCTGAGCAGCGAATTTCTATTTAACCACCTGCTATCATGAGAGACCTCAGGGCTGCATGTTTTGAGCCCAGTACTGATCCTGAAAAGCGTTTCCAACCCCACTTACAAGTAAAACTAGCTAAAATGTGCCTGGCTGCTATTCACTGAAAAGCTCATTCTGTGTACATTTTTGGCATACCTTTGCTCCTACCGGGTCAGCTGAGCAGCGATTTCTATTTAACCACCTGCTTTCATGAGAGACCTCAGGGCTGCATGTTTTGAGCCCAGTACTTAGCCTGAAAAGCATTTCCAACCCCACTTACAAGTAAAACTAGCTAAAATGTGCCTGGCTTCTCTTCACTGAACAGCTCATTCTGAGTACATTTTTAGCATACGTTTGCTCCTGCCGGGTCAGTTGAGCAGCGAATTTCTATTTGACCACCTGCTTTCATGAGAGACCTCAGGGATGCATGTTTTGAGCCCAGCACTGAGCCTGAAAAGCGTTTCCAACCCTACTTACAAGTAAAACTAGCTAAAATGTGCCTGGCTTCTCTTCACTGAAAAGCTCATTCTGAGTACATTTAGCATACGTTTGCTCCTGCCGGGTCAGCTGAGCAGCGAATTTCTATTTAACCACCTGCTTTCATGAGAGACCTCAGGGCTGCATGTTTTGAGCCCAGTACTGATCCTGAAAAGCTTTTCCAACCCCACTTACAAGTAAAACTAGCTAAAATGTGCCTGGCTTCTCTTCACTGAAAAGCTCATTCTGAGTACATTTTTAGCATACGTTTGCTCCTGCCGGGTCAGCTGAGCAGCGAATTTCTATTTAACCACCTGCTATCATGAGAGACCTCAGGGCTGCATGTTTTGAGCCCAGTACTGATCCTGAAAAGCGTTTCCAACCCCACTTACAAGTAAAACTAGCTAAAATGTGCCTCGCTTCTCTTCACTGAAAAGCTCATTCTGAGTACATTTTTAGCATACGTTTGCTCCTGCCGGGTCAGCTGAGCAGCGAATTTCTATTTAACCACCTGCTATCATGAGAGACCTCAGGGCTGCATGTTTTGAGCCCAGTACTGATCCTGAAAAGCGTTTCCAACCCCACTTACAAGTAAAACTAGCTAAAATGTGCCTGGCTGCTATTCACTGAAAAGCTCATTCTCTGTACATTTTTGGCATATGTTTCCTACTACCGGGTCAGCTGAGCAGAGAATTTCTATTTAACCCCCTGCTTTTATGAGAGACCTCAGAGCTGCATGTTTTGAGCCCAGTACTGATCCTGAAAAGCGTTTCCAACCCCACTTACAAGTAAAACTAGCTAAAATGTGCCTGGCTGCTATTCACTGAAAAGCTCATTCTGTGTACATTTTTGGCATACCTTTGCTCCTACCGGGTCAGCTGAGCAGTGAATTTCTATTTAACCACCTGCTTTCATGAGAGACCTCAGGGCTGCATGTTTTGAGCCCAGTACTTAGCCTGAAAAGCATTTCCAACCCCACTTACAAGTAAAACTAGCTTAAATGTGCCTGGCTTCTCTTCACTGAAAAGCTCATTCTGTGTACATTTTTGGCATACGTTTGCTCCTGCCGGGTCAGCTGAGCAGCGAATTTCTATTTAACCACCTGCTATCATGAGAGACCACAGGGCTGCATGTTTTGAGCCCAGTACTGATCCTGAAAAGCGTTTCCAACCCCATTTACAAGTAAAACTAGCTAAAATGTGCCTGGCTGCTATTCACTGAAAAGCTCATTCTGTGTACATTTTTGGCATACGTTTGCTCCTGCCGGGTCAGCTGAGCAGCGAATTTCTATTTAACCACCTGCTATCATGAGAGACCTCAGGGCTGCATGTTTTGAGCCCAGTACTGAGCCTGAAAAGCATTTCCAACCCCACTTACAAGTAAAACTAGCTAAAATGTGCCTGGCTTCTCTTCACTGAAAAGCTCATTCTGAGTACATTTTTAGCATACGTTTGCTCCTGCCGGGTCAGCTGAGCAGCGATTTTCTATTTAATCACCTGCTATCATGAGAGACCTCAGGGCTGCATGTTTTGAGCCCAGTACTGAGCCTGAAAAGCATTTCCAACCCCACTTACAAGTAAAACTAGCTAAAATGTGCCTGGCTTCTCTTCACTGAAAAGCTCATTCTGAGTACATTTTAAGCATACGTTTGCTCCTGCCGGGTCAGCTGAGCAGCGAATTTCCATTTAACCACCTGCTATCATGAGAGACCTCAGGGCTGCATGTTTTGAGCCCAGTACTGATCCTGAAAAGCGTTTCCAACCCCACTTACAAGTAAAACTAGCTAAAATGTGCCTGGCTTCTCTTCACTGAAAAGCTCATTCTGAGTACATTTTTAGCATACGTTTGCTCCTTCCGGGTCAGCTGAGCAGCGAATTTCTATTTAACCACCTGCTTTCATGAGAGACCTCAGGGCTGCATGTTTTGAGCCCAGTACTGAGCCTGAAAAGCATTTCCAACCCCACTTACAAGTAAAACTAGCTAAAATGTACCTGGCTTCTCTTCACTGAAAGGCTCATTCTGAGTACATTTTTAGCATACGTTTGCTCCTTCCGGGTCAGCTGAGCAGCGAATTTCTATTTAACCACCTGCTATCACGAGAGACCTCAGGGCTGCATGTTTTGAGCCCAGTACTGATCCTGAAAAGCGTTTCCAACCCCTCTTACAAGTAAAACTAGCTAAAATGTGCCTGGCTGCTATTCACTGAAAAGCTCATTCTGTGTACATTTTTGGCATACGTTTGCTCCTACCGGGTCAGCTGAGCAGCAAATTTCTATTTAACCACCTGCTTTCATGAGAGACCTCAGGGCTGCATGTTTTGAGCCCAGTACTGAGCCTGAAAAGCGTTTCCAACCCCTCTTACAAGTAAAACTAGCTAAAATGTGCCTGGCTGCTATTCACTGAAAAGCTCATTCTGTGTACATTTTTGGCATACGTTTGCTCCTACCGGGTCAGCTGAGCAGCGAATTTCTATTTAACCACCTGCTTTCATGAGAGACCTCAGGGCTGCATGTTTTGAGCCCAGTACTGAGCCTGAAAAGCGTTTCCAACCCCACTTACAAGTAAAACTAGCTAAAATGTGCCTGGCTTCTCTTCACTGAAAAGCTCATTCTGAGTACATTTTTAGCATACGTTTGCTCCTGCCGGGTCAGCTGAGCAGCGAATTTCTATTTAACCACCTGCTTTCATGAGAGACCTCAGGGCTGCATGTTTTGGGCCCAGTATTGATCCTGAAAAGCGTTTTCAACCCCACTTACAAGTAAAACTAGCTAAAATGTGCCTGGCTTCTCTTCACTGAAAAGCTCATTCTGAGTACATTTTTAGCATACGTTTGCTCCTGCCGGGTCAGCTGAGCAGCGAATTTCTATTTAATCACCTGCTATCATGAGAGACCTCAGGGCTGCATGTTTTGAGCCCAGTACTGAGCCTGAAAAGCATTTCCAACCCCACTTACAAGTAAAACTAGCTAAAATGTGCCTGGCTTCTCTTCACTGAAAAGCTCATTCTGAGTACATTTTAAGCATACGTTTGCTCCTACCGGGTCAGCTGAGCAGCGAATTTCTATTTAACCACCTGCTATCACGAGAGACCTCAGGGCTGCATGTTTTGAGCCCAGTACTGATCCTGAAAAGCGTTTCCAACCCCACTTACAAGTAAAACTAGCTAAAATGTGCCTGGCTGCTATTCACTGAAAAGCTCATTCTGAGTACATTTTTAGCATACGTTTGCTCCTGCCGGGTCAGCTGAGCAGCGAATTTCTATTTAACCACCTGCTTTCATGAGAGACCTCAGGGCTGCATGTTTTGAGCCCAGTATTGATCCTGAAAAGCGTTTTCAACCCCATTTACAAGTAAAACTAGCTAAAATGTGCCTGGCTGCTTTTCACTGAAAAGCTCATTCTGAGTACATTTTTAGCATACGTTTGCTCCTGCCGGGTCAGCTGAGCAGCGAATTTCTATTTAACCACCTGCTTTCATGAGAGACCTCAGGGATGCATGTTTTGAGCCCAGCACTGAGCCTGAAAAGCTTTTCCAACCCCACTTACAAGTAAAACTAGCTAAAATGTGCCTCGCTTCTCTTCACTGAAAAGCTGATTCTGAGTACATTTTTAGCATACGTTTGCTCCTGCCGGGTCAGCTGAGCAGCGAATTTCTATTTAACCACCTGCTATCATGAGAGACCTCAGGGCTGCATGTTTTGAGCCCAGTACTGATCCTGAAAAGCGTTTCCAACCCCACTTACAAGTAAAACTAGCTAAAATGTGCCTGGCTGCTATTCACTGAAAAGCTCATTCTCTGTACATTTTTGGCATATGTTTCCTCCTACCGGGTCAGCTGAGCAGAGAGAGAATTTCTATTTAACCACCTGCTTTCATGAGAGACCTCAGAGCTGCATGTTTTGAGCCCAGTACTGAGCCTGAAAAGCATTTCCAACCCCACTTACAAGTAAAACTAGCTAAAATGTGCCTGGCTTCTCTTCACTGAAAAGCTCATTCTGAGTACATTTTTAGCATACGTTTGCTCCTGCCGGGTCAGCTGAGCAGCGAATTTGTATTTAACCACCTGCTTTCATGAGAGACCTCAGGGCTGCATGTTTTGAGCCCAGTACTGAGCCTGAAAAGCGTTTCCAACCCCACTTACAAGTAAAACTAGCTAAAATGTGCCTGGCTTCTCTTCACTGAAAAGCTCATTCTGAGTACATTTTTAGCATACGTTTGCTCCTGCCGGGTCAGCTGAGCAGCGAATTTCTATTTAACCACCTGCTATCATGAGAGACCTCAGGGCTGCATGTTTTGAGTCCAGTACTGAGCCTGAAAAGCATTTCCAACCCCACTTACAAGTAAAACTAGCTAAAATGTGCCTGGCTTCTCTTCACTGAAAAGCTCATTCTGAGTACATTTTAAGCATACGTTTGCTCCTGCCGGGTCAGCTGAGCAGCGAATTTCTATTTAACCACCTGCTATCATGAGAGACCTCAGGGCTGCATGTTTTGAGCCCAGTACTGATCCTGAAAAGCGTTTCCAACCCCACTTACAAGTAAAACTAGCTAAAATGTGCCTGGCTGCTATTCACTGAAAAGCTCATTCTGAGTACATTTTTAGCATACGTTTGCTCCTGCCGGGTCAGCTGAGCAGTGAATTTCTATTTAACCACCTGCTTTCATGAGAGACCTCAGGGCTGCATGTTTTGAGCCCAGTATTGATCCTGAAAAGCGTTTTCAACCCCATTTACAAGTAAAACTAGCTAAAATGTGCCTGGCTTCTCTTCACTGAAAAGCTCATTCTGAGTACATTTTTAGCATACGTTTGCTCTTGCCGGGTCAGCTGAGCAGCGAATTTCTATTTAACCACCTGCTTTCATGAGAGACCTCAGGGATGCATGTTTTGAGCCCAGCACTGAGCCTGAAAAGCGTTTCCAACCCCACTTACAAGTAAAACTAGCTAAAATGTGCCTGGCTTCTCTTCACTGAAAAGCTCATTCTGAGTACATTTTTAGCATATGTTTGCTCCTGCCGGGTCAGCTGAGCAGCGAATTTCTATTTAACCACCTGCTATCATGAGAGACCTCAGGGCTGCATGTTTTGAGCCCAGTACTGATCCTGAAAAGCGTTTCCAACCCCACTTACGAGTAAAACTAGCTAAAATGTGCCTGTCTGCTATTCACTGAAAAGCTCATTCTGTGTACATTTTTGGCATACGTTTGCTCCTACTGGGTCAGCTGAGCAGCGAATTTCTATTTAACCACCTGCTTTCATGAAAGACCTCAGGGCTGCATGTTTTGAGGCCTGTACTGAGCCTGAAAAGCATTTCCAACCCCACTTACAAGTAAAACTAGCTAAAATGTGCCTGGCTTCTCTTCACTGAAAAGCTCATTCTGAGTACATTTTTAGCATACGTTTGCTCCTGCCGGGTCAGCTGAGCAGCAAATTTCTATTTAACCACCTGCTTTCATGAGAGACCTCAGGGCTGCATGTTTTGAGCCCAGTTCTGATCCTGAAAAGCGTTTCCAACCCCACTTACAAGTAAAACTAGCTAAAATGTGCCTGGCTGCTTTTCACTGAAAAGCTCATTCTGTGTACATTTTTGGCATACGTTTGCTCCTGCCGGGTCAGCTGAGCAGCGAATTTCTATTTAACCACCTGCTATCATGAGAGACCTCAGGGCTGCATGTTTTGAGCCCAGTACTGATCCTGAAAAGAGTTTCCAACCCCACTTACAAGTAAAACTAGCTAAAATGTGCCTGGCTGCTATTCACTGAAAAGCTCATTCTCAGTACATTTTTGGCATATGTTTCCTCCTACCGGGTCAGCTGAGCAGAGAATTTCTATTTAACCACCTGCTTTCATGAGAGACCTCAGAGCTGCATGTTTTGAGCCCAGTACTGAGCCTGAAAAGCATTTCCAACCCCACTTACAACTAAAACTAGCTAAAATGTGCCTGGCTTCTCTTCACTGAAAAGCTCATTCTGAGTACATTTTTAGCATACGTTTGCTCCTGCCGGGTCAGCTGAGCAGCGAATTTCTATTTAACCACCTGCTTTCATGAGAGACCTCAGGGCTGCATGTTTTGAGCCCAGTACTGAGCCTGAAAAGCGTTTCCAACCCCACTTACAAGTAAAACTAGCTAAAATGTGCCTGGCTTCTCTTCACTGAAAAGCTCATTCTGAGTACATTTTTAGCATACGTTTGCTCCTGCCCGGTCAGCTGAGCAGCGAATTTCTATTTAACCACCTGCTATCATGAGAGACCTCAGGGCTGCATGTTTTGAGCCCAGTACTGAGCCTGAAAAGCATTTCCAACCCCACTTACAAGTAAAACTAGCTAAAATGTGCCTGGCTTCTCTTCACTGAAAAGCTCATTCTGAGTACATTTTAAGCATACGTTTGCTCCTGCCGGGTCAGCTGAGCAGCGAATTTCTATTTAACCACCTGCTATCATGAGAGACCTCAGGGCTGCATGTTTTGAGCCCAGTACTTAGCCTGAAAAGCATTTCCAACCCCACTTACAAGTAAAACTAGCTAAAATGTGCTTGGCTTCTCTTCACTGAAAAGCTCATTCTGAGTACATTTTTAGCATACGTTTGCTCCTGCCGGGTCAGCTGAGCAGCGAATTTCTATTTAACCACCTGCTTTCATGAGAGACCTCAGGGATGCATGTTTTGAGCCCAGCACTGAGCCTGAAAAGCGTTTCCAACCCCACTTACAAGTAAAACTAGCTAAAATGTGCCTGGCTTCTCTTCACTGAAAAGCTCATTCTGAGTACATTTTTAGCATACGTTTGCTCCTGCCGGGTCAGCTGAGCAGCGAATTTCTATTTAACCACCTGCTTTCATGAGAGACCTCAGGGCTGCATGTTTTGCGCCCAGTATTGATCCTGAAAAGCGTTTTCAACCCCATTTACAAGTAAAACTAGCTAAAATGTGCCTGGCTGCTATTCACTGAAAAGCTCATTCTGTGTACATTTTTAGCATACGTTTGCTCCTGCCGGGTCAGCTGAGCAGCGAATTTCTATTTAACCACCTGCTTTCATGAGAGACCTCAGGGCTGCATGTTTTGAGCCCAGTATTGATCCTGAAAAGCGTTTTCAACCCCATTTACAAGTAAAACTAGCTAAAATGTGCCTGGCTGCTATTCACTGAAAAGCTCATTCTGTGTACATTTTTGGCATACGTTTGCTCCTACCGGGTCAGCTGAGCAGCGAATTTCTATTTAACCACCTGCTTTCATGAGAGACCTCAGGGCTGCATGTTTTGAGCCCAGTACTGAGCCTGAAAAGCATTTCCAACCCCACTTACAAGTAAAACTAGCTAAAATGTGCCTGGCTTCTCTTCACTGAAAAGCTCATTCTGAGTACATTTTAAGCATACGTTTGCTCCTGCCGGGTCAACTGAGCAGCGAATTTCTATTTAACCACCTGCTATCATGAGAGACCTCAGGGCTGCATGTTTTGAGCCCAGTACTGATCCTGAAAAGCGTTTCCAACCCCACTTACAAGTAAAACTAGCTAAAATGTGCCTGGCTGCTATTCACTGAAAAGCTCATTCTGTGTACATTTTTGGCATACGTTTGCTCCTACCGGGTCAGCTGAGCAGCGAATTTCTATTTAACCACCTGCTATCACGAGAGACCTCAGTGCTGCATGTTTTGAGCCCAGTACTGATCCTGAAAAGCTTTTCCAACCCCACTTACAAGTAAAACTAGCTAAAATGTGCCTGGCTTCTCTTCACTGAAAAGCTCATTCTGAGTACATTTTTAGCATACGTTTGCTCCTGCCGGGTCAGCTGAGCAGCAAATTTCTATTTAACCACCTGCTATCATGAGAGACCTCAGGGCTGCATGTTTTGAGCCCAGTACTGATCCTGAAAAGCGTTTCCAACCCCACTTACAAGTAAAACTAGCTAAAATGTGCCTGGCTGCATTTCACTGAAAAGCTCATTCTGTGTACATTTTTGGCATACGTTTGCTCCTGCCGGGTCAGCTGAGCAGGGAATTTCTATTTAACCACCTGCTATCATGAGAGACCTCAGGGCTGCATGTTTTGAGCCCAGTACTGATCCTGAAAAGCGTTTCCAACCCCATTTACAAGTAAAACTAGCTAAAATGTGCCTGGCTGCTATTCACTGAAAAGCTCATTCTGTGTACATTTTTGGCATACGTTTGCTCCTACCTGGTCAGCTGAGCAGCGAATTTCTATTTAACCACCTGCTTTCATGAGAGACCTCAGGGCTGCATGTTTTGAGCCCAGTACTGAGCCTGAAAAGCATTTCCAACCCTACTTACAAGTAAAACTAGCTAAAATGTGCCTGGCTTCTCTTCACTGAAAAGCTCATTCTGAGTACATTTTAAGCATACGTTTGCTCCTGCCGGGTCAACTGAGCAGCGAATTTCTATTTAACCACCTGCTATCATGAGAGACCTCAGGGCTGCATGTTTTGAGCCCAGTACTGATCCTGAAAAGCTTTTCCAACCCCACTTACAAGTAAAACTAGCTAAAATGTGCCTGGCTTCTCTTCACTGAAAAGCTCATTCTGAGTACATTTTTAGCATACGTTTGCTCCTGCCGGGTCAGCTGAGCAGCAAATTTCTATTTAACCACCTGCTATCATGAGACCTCAGGGCTGCATGTTTTGAGCCCAGTACTGATCCTGAAAAGCGTTTCCAACCCCACTTACAAGTAAAACTAGCTAAAATGTGCCTGGCTGCATTTCACTGAAAAGCTCATTCTGTGTACATTTTTGGCATACGTTTGCTCCTGCCGGGTCAGCTGAGCAGCGAATTTCTATTTAACCACCTGCTATCATGAGAGACCTCAGGGCTGCATGTTTTGAGCCCAGTACTGATCCTGAAAAGCGAGTCCAACCCCATTTACAAGTAAAACTAGCTAAAATATGCCTGGCTGCTACTCACTGAAAAGCTCATTCTGTGTACATTTTTGGCATACGTTTGCTCCTACCTGGTCAGCTGAGCAGCGAATTTCTATTTAACCACCTGCTTTCATGAGAGACCTCAGGGCTGCATGTTTTGAGCCCAGTACTGAGCCTGAAAAGCATTTCCAACCCTACTTACAAGTAAAACTAGCTAAAATGTGCCTGGCTTCTCTTCATTGAAAAGCTCATTCTGAGTACATTTTTAGCATACGTTTGCTCCTGCCGGGTCAGCTGAGCAGCGAATTTCTATTTAACCACCTGCTATCATAAGAGACCTCAGGGCTGCATGTTTTGAGCCCAGTACTGATCCTGAAAAGCATTTCCAACCCCACTTACAAGTAAAACTAGCTAAAATGTGCCTGGCTTCTCTTCACTGAAAAGCTCATTCTGAGTACATTTTTAGCATACGTTTGCTCCTGCCGGGTCAGCTGAGCAGCGAATTTCTATTTAATCACCTGCTATCATGAGAGACCCCAGGGCTGCATGTTTTGAGCCCAGTACTGAGCCTGAAAAGCATTTCCAACCCCACTTACAAGTAAAACTAGCTAAAATGTGCCTGGCTTCTCTTCACTGAAAAGCTCATTCTGAGTACATTTTAAGCATACGTTTGCTCCTGCCGGGTCAGCTGAGCAGCGAATTTCTATTTAACCACCTGCTATCATGAGAGACCTCATGGCTGCATGTTTTGAGCCCAGTACTGATCCTGAAAAGCGTTTCCAACCCCACTTACAAATAAAACTAGCTAAAATGTGCCTGGCTGCTATTCACTGAAAAGCTCATTCTGTGTACATTTTTGGCATACGTTTGCTCCTACCGGGTAACTGAGCAGCGAATTTCTATTTAACCACCTGCTATCACGAGAGACCTCAGGGCTGCATGTTTTGAGCCCAGTACTGATCCTGAAAAGCGTTTCCAACCCCATTTACAAGTAAAACTATCTAAAATGTGCCTGGCTGCTATTCACTGAAAAGCTCATTCTGTGTACATTTTTGGCATACGTTTGCTCCTACCTGGTCAGCTGAGCAGCGAATTTCTATTTAACCACCTGCTTTCATGAGAGACCTCAGGGCTGCATGTTTTGAGCCCAGTACTGAGCCTGAAAAGCATTTCCAACCCTACTTACAAGTAAAACTAGCTAAAATGTGCCTGGCTTCTCTTCACTGAAAAGCTCATTCTGAGTACATTTTTAGCATACGTTTGCTCCTCCCGGGTCAGCTGAGCAGCGAATTTCTATTTAACCACCTGCTATCATAAGAGACCTCAGGGCTGCATGTTTTGAGCCCAGTACTGATCCTGAAAAGCGTTTCCAACCCCACTTACAAGTAAAACTAGCTAAAATGTGCCTGGCTTCTCTTCACTGAAAATCTCATTCTGAGTACATTTTTAGCATACGTTTGCTCCTGCCGGGTCAGCTGAGCAGCGAATTTCTATTTAATCACCTGCTATCATGAGAGACCTCAGGGCTGCATGTTTTGAGCCCAGTACTGAGCCTGAAAAGCATTTCCAACCCCACTTACAAGTAAAACTAGCTAAAATGTGCCTGGCTTCTCTTCACTGAAAAGCTCATTCTGAGTACATTTTAAGCATACGTTTGCTCCTGCCGGGTCAGCTGAGCAGCGAATTTCTATTTAACCACCTGCTATCATGAGAGACCTCATGGCTGCATGTTTTGAGCCCAGTACTGATCCTGAAAAGCGTTTCCAACCCCACTTACAAATAAAACTAGCTAAAATGTGCCTGGCTGCTATTCACTGAAAAGCTCATTCTGTGTACATTTTTGGCATACGTTTGCTCCTACCGGGTCAACTGAGCAGCGAATTTCTATTTAACCACCTGCTATCACGAGAGACCTCAGGGCTGCATGTTTTGAGCCCAGTACTGATCCTGAAAAGCGTTTCCAACCCCACTTACAAGTAAAACTAGCTAAAATGTGCCTGGCTGTATTTCACTGAAAAGCTCATTCTGTGTACATTTTTGGCATACGTTTGCTCCTGCCGGGTCAGCTGAGCAGCGAATTTCTATTTAACCACCTGCTATCATGAGAGACCTCAGGGCTGCATGTTTTGAGCCCAGTACTGAGCCTGAAAAGCATTTCCAACCCTACTTACAAGTAAAACTAGCTAAAATGTGCCTGGCTTCTCTTCACTGAAAAGCTCATTCTGAGTACATTTTTAGCATACGTTTGCTCCTGCCGGGTCAGCTGAGCAGCGAATTTCTATTTAACCACCTGCTATCATAAGAGACCTCAGGGCTGCATGTTTTGAGCCCAGTACTGATCCTGAAAAGCGTTTCCAACCCCACTTACAAGTAAAACTAGCTAAAATGTGCCTGGCTTCTCTTCACTGAAAAGCTCATTCTGAGTACATTTTTAGCATACGTTTGCTCCTGCCGGGTCAGCTGAGCAGCGAATTTCTATTTAATCACCTGCTATCATGAGAGACCTCAGGGCTGCATGTTTTGAGCCCAGTACTGAGCCTTAAAAGCATTTCCAACCCCACTTACAAGTAAAACTAGCTAAAATGTGCCTGGCTTCTCTTCACTGAAAAGCTCATTCTGAGTACATTTTAAGCATACGTTTGCTCCTGCCGGGTCAGCTGAGCAGCGAATTTCTATTTAACCACCTGCTATCATGAGAGACCTCATGGCTGCATGTTTTGAGCCCAGTACTGATCCTGAAAAGCGTTTCCAACCCCACTTACAAGTAAAACTAGCTAAAATGTGCCTGGCTGCTATTCACTGAAAAGCTCATTCTGTGTACATTTTTGGCATACGTTTGCTCCTACCTGGTCAGCTGAGCAGCAAATTTCTATTTAACCACCTGCTTTCATGAGAGACCTCAGGGCTGCATGTTTTGAGCCCAGTACTGAGCCTGAAAAGCATTTCCAACCCTACTTACAAGTAAAACTAGCTAAAATGTGCCTGGCTTCTCTTCACTGAAAAGCTCATTCTGAGTACATTTTTAGCATACGTTTGCTCCTGCCGGGTCAGCTGAGCAGCGAATTTCTATTTAACCACCTGCTATCATAAGAGACCTCAGGGCTGCATGTTTTGAGCCCAGTACTGATCCTGAAAAGCGTTTCCAACCCCACTTACAAGTAAAACTAGCTAAAATGTGCCTGGCTTCTCTTCACTGAAAAGCTCATTCTGAGTACATTTTTAGCATACGTTTGCTCCTGCCGGGTCAGCTGAGCAGCGAATTTCTATTTAATCACCTGCTATCATGAGAGACCTCAGGGCTGCATGTTTTGAGCCCAGTACTGAGCCTGAAAAGCATTTCCAACCCCACTTACAAGTAAAACTAGCTAAAATGTGCCTGGCTTCTCTTCACTGAAAAGCTCATTCTGAGTACATTTTAAGCATACGTTTGCTCCTGCCGGGTCAGCTGAGCAGCGAATTTCTATTTAACCACCTGCTATCATGAGAGACCTCATGGCTGCATGTTTTGAGCCCAGTACTGATCCTGAAAAGCGTTTCCAACCCCACTTACAAATAAAACTAGCTAAAATGTGCCTGGCTGCTATTCACTGAAAAGCTCATTCTGTGTACATTTTTGGCATACGTTTGCTCCTACCGGGTCAACTGAGCAGCGAATTTCTATTTAACCACCTGCTATCACGAGAGACCTCAGGGCTGCATGTTTTGAGCCCAGTACTGATCCTGAAAAGCGTTTCCAACTCCACTTACAAGTAAAACTAGCTAAAATGTGCCTGGCTTCTCTTCACTGAAAAGCTCATTCTGAGTACATTTTTAGCATACGTTTGCTCCTGCCGGGTCAGCTGAGCAGCGAATTTCTATTTAATCACCTGCTATCATGAGAGACCCCAGGGCTGCATGTTTTGAGCCCAGTACTGAGCCTGAAAAGCATTTCCAACCCCACTTACAAGTAAAACTAGCTAAAATGTGCCTGGCTTCTCTTCACTGAAAAGCTCATTCTGAGTACATTTTAAGCATACGTTTGCTCCTGCCGGGTCAGCTGAGCAGCGAATTTCTATTTAACCACCTGCTATCATGAGAGACCTCAGGGCTGCATGTTTTGAGCCCAGTACTGATCCTGAAAAGCGTTTCCAACCCCATTTACAAGTAAAACTAGCTAAAATGTGCCTGGCTGCTATTCACTGAAAAGCTCATTCTGTGTACATTTTTGGCATACGTTTGCTCCTACCTGGTCAGCTGAGCAGCGAATTTCTATTTAACCACCTGCTTTCATGAGAGACCTCAGGGCTGCATGTTTTGAGCCCAGTACTGAGCCTGAAAAGCATTTCCAACCCTACTTACAAGTAAAACTAGCTAAAATGTACCTGGCTTCTCTTCACTGAAAAGCTCATTCTGAGTACATTTTTAGCATACGTTTGCTCCTGCCGGGTCAGCTGAGCAGCGAATTTCTATTTAACTACCTGCTATCATAAGAGACCTCAGGGCTGCATGTTTTGAGCCCAGTACTGATCCTGAAAAGCGTTTCCAACCCCACTTACAAGTAAAACTAGCTAAAATGTGCCTGGCTTCTCTTCACTGAAAAGCTCATTCTGAGTACATTTTTAGCATACGTTTGCTCCTGCCGGGTCAGCTGAGCAGCGAATTTCTATTTAATCACCTGCTATCATGAGAGACCTCAGGGCTGCATGTTTTGAGCCCAGTACTGAGCCTGAAAAGCATTTCCAACCCCACTTACAAGTAAAACTAGCTAAAATGTGCCTGGCTTCTCTTCACTGAAAAGCTCATTCTGAGTACATTTTAAGCATACGTTTGCTCCTGCCGGGTCAGCTGAGCAGCGAATTTCTATTTACCCACCTGCTATCATGAGAGACCTCATGGCTGCATGTTTTGAGGCCAGTACTGATCCTGAAAAGCGTTTCCAACCCCACTTACAAATAAAACTAGCTAAAATGTGCCTGGCTGCTATTCACTGAAAAGCTCATTCTGTGTACATTTTTGGCATACGTTTGCTCCTACCGGGTCAACTGAGCAGCGAATTTCTATTTAACCACCTGCTATCACGAGAGACCTCAGGGCTGCATGTTTTGAGCCCAGTACTGATCCTGAAAAGCGTTTCCAACCCCACTTACAAGTAAAACTAGCTAAAATGTGCCTGGCTGTATTTCACTGAAAAGCTCATTCTGTGTACATTTTTGGCATACGTTTGCTCCTGCCGGGTCAGCTGAGCAGCGAATTTCTATTTAACCACCTGCTATCATGAGAGACCTCAGGGCTGCATGTTTTGAGCCCAGTACTGAGCCTGAAAAGCATTTCCAACCCTACTTACAAGTAAAACTAGCTAAAATGTGCCTGGCTTCTCTTCACTGAAAAGCTCATTCTGAGTACATTTTTAGCATACGTTTGCTCCTGCCGGGTCAGCTGAGCAGCGAATTTCTATTTAACCACCTGCTATCATAAGAGACCTCAGGGCTGCATGTTTTGAGCCCAGTACTGATCCTGAAAAGCGTTTCCAACCCCACTTACAAGTAAAACTAGCTAAAATGTGCCTGGCTTCTCTTCACTGAAAAGCTCATTCTGAGTACATTTTTAGCATACGTTTGCTCCTGCCGGGTCAGCTGAGCAGCGAATTTCTATTTAATCACCTGCTATCATGAGAGACCTCAGGGCTGCATGTTTTGAGCCCAGTACTGAGCCTGAAAAGCATTTCCAACCCCACTTACAAGTAAAACTAGCTAAAATGTGCCTGGCTTCTCTTCACTGAAAAGCTCATTCTGAGTACATTTTAAGCATACGTTTGCTCCTGCCGGGTCAGCTGAGCAGCGAATTTCTATTTAACCACCTGCTATCATGAGAGACCTCATGGCTGCATGTTTTGAGCCCAGTACTGATCCTGAAAAGCGTTTCCAACCCCACTTACAAATAAAACTAGCTAAAATGTGCCTGGCTGCTATTCACTGAAAAGCTCATTCTGTGTACATTTTTGGCATACGTTTGCTCCTACCGGGTCAGCTGAGCAGCGAATTTCTATTTAAGCACCTGCTATCACGAGAGACCTCAGGGCTGCATGTTTTGAGCCCAGTACTGATCCTGAAAAGCTTTTCCAACCCCACTTACAAGTAAAACTAGCTAAAATGTGACTGGTTTCTCTTCACTGAAAAGCTCATTCTGAGTACATTTTTAGCATGCGTTTGCTCCTGCCGGGTCAGCTGAGCAGCAAATTTCTATTTAACCACCTGCTATCATGAGAGACCTCAGGGCTGCATGTTTTGAGCCCAGTACTGAGCCTGAAAAGCATTTCCAACCCTACTTACAAGTAAAACTAGCTAAAATGTGCCTGGCTTCTCTTCACTGAAAAGCTCATTCTGAGTACATTTTTAGCATACGTTTGCTCCTGCCGGGTCAGCTGAGCAGCGAATTTCTATTTAACCACCTGCTATCATAAGAGACCTCAGGGCTGCATGTTTTGAGCCCAGTACTGATCCTGAAAAGCGTTTCCAACCCCACTTACAAGTAAAACTAGCTAAAATGTGCCTGGCTTCTCTTCACTGAAAAGCTCATTCTGAGTACATTTTTAGCATACGTTTGCTCCTGCCGGGTCAGCTGAGCAGCGAATTTCTATTTAATCACCTGCTATCATGAGAGACCTCAGGGCTGCATGTTTTGAGCCCAGTACTGAGCCTGAAAAGCATTTCCAACCCCACTTACAAGTAAAACTAGCTAAAATGTGCCTGGCTTCTCTTTACTGAAAAGCTCATTCTGAGTACATTTTTAGCATACGTTTGCTCCTGCCGGGTCAGCTGAGCAGCGAATTTCTATTTAACCACCTGCTATCATGAGAGACCTCATGGCTGCATGTTTTGAGCCCAGTACTGATCCTGAAAAGCGTTTCCAACCCCACTTACAAATAAAACTAGCTAAAATGTGCCTGGCTGCTATTCACTGAAAAGCTCATTCTGTGTACATTTTTGGCATACGTTTGCTCCTACCGGGTCAGCTGAGCAGCGAATTTCTATTTAAGCACCTGCTATCACGAGAGACCTCAGGGCTGCATGTTTTGAGCCCAGTACTGATCCTGAAAAGCTTTTCCAACCCCACTTACAAGTAAAACTAGCTAAAATGTGACTGGTTTCTCTTCACTGAAAAGCTCATTCTGAGTACATTTTTAGCATGCGTTTGCTCCTGCCGGGTCAGCTGAGCAGCAAATTTCTATTTAACCACCTGCTATCATGAGAGACCTCAGGGCTGCATGTTTTGAGCCCAGTACTGATCCTGAAAAGCGTTTCCAACCCCACTTACAAGTAAAACTAGCTAAAATGTGCCTGGCTGCATTTCACTGAAAAGCTCATTCTGTGTACATTTTTGGCATACGTTTGCTCCTGCCGGGTCAGCTGAGCAGCGAATTTCTATTTAACCACCTGCTATCATGAGAGACCTCAGGGCTGCATGTTTTGAGCCCAGTACTGATCCTGAAAAGCGTTTCCAACCCCATTTACAAGTAAAACTAGCTAAAATGTGCCTGGCTGCTATTCACTGAAAAGCTCATTCTGTGTACATTTTTGGCATACGTTTGCTCCTACCTGGTCAGCTGAGCAGCAAATTTCTATTTAACCACCTGCTTTCATGAGAGACCTCAGGGCTGCATGTTTTGAGCCCAGTACTGAGCCTGAAAAGCATTTCCAACCCTACTTACAAGTAAAACTAGCTAAAATGTGCCTGGCTTCTCTTCACTGAAAAGCTCATTCTGAGTACATTTTTAGCATACGTTTGCTCCTGCCGGGTCAGCTGAGCAGCGAATTTCTATTTAACCACCTGCTATCATAAGAGACCTCAGGGCTGCATGTTTTGAGCCCAGTACTGATCCTGAAAAGCGTTTCCAACCCCACTTACAAGTAAAACTAGCTAAAATGTGCCTGGCTTCTCTTCACTGAAAAGCTCATTCTGAGTACATTTTTAGCATACGTTTGCTCCTGCCGGGTCAGCTGAGCAGCGAATTTCTATTTAATCACCTGCTATCATGAGAGACCTCAGGGCTGCATGTTTTGAGCCCAGTACTGAGCCTGAAAAGCATTTCCAACCCCACTTACAAGTAAAACTAGCTAAAATGTGCCTGGCTTCTCTTTACTGAAAAGCTCATTCTGAGTACATTTTTAGCATACGTTTGCTCCTGCCGGGTCAGCTGAGCAGCGAATTTCTATTTAACCACCTGCTATCATGAGAGACCTCAGGGCTGCATGTTTTGAGCCCAGTACTGATCCTGAAAAGCGTTTCCAACCCCATTTACAAGTAAAACTAGCTAAAATGTGCCTGGCTGCTATTCACTGAAAAGCTCATTCTGTGTACATTTTTGGCATACGTTTGCTCCTACCTGGTCAGCTGAGCAGCGAATTTCTATTTAACCACCTGCTTTCATGAGAGACCTCAGGGCTGCATGTTTTGAGCCCAGTACTGAGCCTGAAAAGCATTTCCAACCCTACTTACAAGTAAAACTAGCTAAAATGTGCCTGGCTTCTCTTCACTGAAAAGCTCATTCTGAGTACATTTTTAGCATACGTTTGCTCCTGCCGGGTCAGCTGAGCAGCGAATTTCTATTTAACCACCTGCTATCATAAGAGACCTCAGGGCTGCATGTATTGAGCCCAGTACTGATCCTGAAAAGCGTTTCCAACCCCACTTACAAGTAAAACTAGCTAAAATGTGCCTGGCTTCTCTTCACTGAAAAGCTCATTCTGAGTACATTTTTAGCATACGTTTGCTCCTGCCGGGTCAGCTGAGCAGCGAATTACTATTTAATCACCTGCTATCATGAGAGACCTCAGGGCTGCATGTTTTGAGCCCAGTACTGAGCCTGAAAAGCATTTCCAACCCCACTTACAAGTAAAACTAGCTAAAATGTGCCTGGCTTCTCTTTACTGAAAAGCTCATTCTGAGTACATTTTTAGCATACGTTTGCTCCTGCCGGGTCAGCTGAGCAGCGAATTTCTATTTAACCACCTGCTATCATGAGAGACCTCATGGCTGCATGTTTTGAGCCCAGTACTGATCCTGAAAAGCGTTTCCAACCCCACTTACAAATAAAACTAGCTAAAATGTGCCTGGCTACTATTCACTGAAAAGCTCATTCTGTGTACATTTTTGGCATACGTTTGCTCCTATCGGGTCAACTGAGCAGCGAATTTCTATTTAACCACCTGCTATCACGAGAGACCTCAGGGCTGCATGTTTTGAGCCCAGTACTGATCCTGAAAAGCGTTTCCAACCCCACTTACAAGTAAAACTAGCTAAAATGTGCCTGGCTTCTCTTCACTGAAAAGCTCATTCTGAGTACATTTTTAGCATACGTTTGCTCCTGCCGGGTCAGCTGAGCAGCGAATTTCTATTTAACCACCTGCTATCATGAGAGACCTCAGGGCTGCATGTTTTGAGCCCAGTACTGATCCTGAAAAGCGTTTCCAACCCCATTTACAAGTAAAACTAGCTAAAATGTGCCTGGCTGCTATTCACGAAAAACTCATTCTGTGTACATTTTTGGCATACGTTTGCTCCTACCTGGTCAGCTGAGCAGCGAATTTCTATTTAACCACCTGCTATCACGAGAGACCTCAGGGCTGCATGTTTTGAGCCCAGTACTGATCCTGAAAAGCGTTTCCAACCCCTCTTACAAGTAAAACTAGCTAAAATGTGCCTGGCTGCTATTCACTGAAAAGCTCAATCTGTGTACATTTTTGGCATACGTTTGCTCCTACCGGGTCAGCTGAGCAGCGAATTTCTATTTAACCACCTGCTTTCATGAGAGACCTCAGGGCTGCATGATTTGAGCCCAGTACTGAGCCTGAAAAGCTTTCCAACCCCACTTACAAGTAAAACTAGCTAAAATGTGCCTGGCTGCTATTCACTAAAAAGCTCATTCTGTGTACATTTTTGGCATACGTTTGCTCCTACCGGGTCAGCTGAGCAGCGAATTTCTATTTAACCACTTGCTTTCATGAGAGACCTCAGGGCTGCATGTTTTGAGCCCAGTACTGAGCCTGAAAAGCATTTCCAACACCACTTACAAGTAAAACTAGCTAAAATGTGCCTGGCTTCTCTTCACTGAAAAGCTCATTCTGAGTACATTTTTAGCATACGTTTGCTCCTGCCGGGTCAGCTGAGCAGCGAATTTCTATTTAACCACCTGCTATCATGAGAGACCTCAGGGCTGCATGTTTTGAGCCCAGTACTGATCCTGAAAAGCGTTTCCAACCCCACTTACGAGTAAAACTAGCTAAAATGTGCCTGTCTGCTATTCACTGAAAAGCTCATTCAGTGTACATTTTAGGCATACGTTTGCTCCTACCGGGTCAGCTGAGCAGCAAATTTCTATTTAACCACCTGCTTTCATGAGAGACCTCAGGGCTGCATGTTTTGAGGCCTGTACTGAGCCTGAAAAGCATTTCCAACCCCACTTACAAGTAAAACTAGCTAAAATGTGCCTGGCTTCTCTTCACTGAAAAGCTCATTCTGAGTACATTTTTAGCATACGTTTGCTCCTGCCGGGTCAGCTGAGCAGCGAATTTCTATTTAACCACCTGCTTTCATGAGAGACCTCAGGGCTGCATGATTTGAGCCCAGTACTGAGCCTGAAAAGCTTTCCAACCCCACTTACAAGTAAAACTAGCTAAAATGTGCCTGGCTGCTATTCACTAAAAAGCTCATTCTGTGTACATTTTTGGCATACGTTTGCTCCTACCGGGTCAGCTGAGCAGCGAATTTCTATTTAACCACCTGCTATCATGAGAGACCTCAGGGCTGCATGTTTTGAGCCCAGTTCTGATCCTGAAAAGCGTTTCCAACCCCACTTACAAGTAAAACTAGCTAAAATGTGCCTGGCTGCTTTTCACTGAAAAGCTCATTCTGTGTACATTTTTGGCATACGTTTGCTCCTGCCGGGTCAGCTGAGCAGCGAATTTCTATTTAACCACCTGCTATCATGAGAGACCTCAGGGCTGCATGTTTTGAGCCCAGTACTGATCCTGAAAAGCGTTTCCAACCCCATTTACAAGTAAAACTAGCTAAAATGTGCCTGGCTGCTATTCACTGAAAAGCTCATTCTGTGTACATTTTTGGCATACGTTTGCTCCTACCGGGTCAGCTGAGCAGCGAATTTCTATTTAACCACCTGCTATCATGAGAGACCTCAGGGCTGCATGTTTTGAGCCCAGTACTGATCCTGAAAAGCGTTTCCAACCCCACTTACAAGTAAAACTAGCTAAAATGTGCCTGGCTTCTCTTCACTGAAAAGCTCATTCTGAGTACATTTTTAGCATACGTTTGCTCCTGCCGGGTCAGCTGAGCAGCGAATTTCTATTTAACCACCTGCTATCATGAGAGACCTCAGGGCTGCATGTTTTGAGCCCAGTACTGATCCTGAAAAGCGTTTCCAACCCCATTTACAAGTAAAACTAGCTAAAATGTGCCTGGCTGCTATTCACTGAAAAGCTCATTCTGTGTACATTTTTGGCATACGTTTGCTCCTACCTGGTCAGCTGAGCAGCAAATTTCTATTTAACCACCTGCTTTCATGAGAGACCTCAGGGCTGCATGTTTTGAGCCCAGTACTGAGCCTGAAAAGCATTTCCAACCCTACTTACAAGTAAAACTAGCTAAAATGTGCCTGGCTTCTCTTCACTGAAAAGCTCATTCTGAGTACATTTTTAGCATACGTTTGCTCCTGCCGGGTCAGCTGAGCAGCGAATTTCTATTTAACCACCTGCTATCATAAGAGACCTCAGGGCTGCATGTTTTGAGCCCAGTACTGATCATGAAAAGCGTTTCCAACCCCACTTACAAGTAAAACTAGCTAAAATGTGCCTGGCTTCTCTTCACTGAAAAGCTCATTCTGAGTACATTTTTAGCATACGTTTGCTCCTGCCGGGTCAGCTGAGCAGCGAATTTCTATTTAATCACCTGCTATCATGAGAGACCTCAGGGCTGCATGTTTTGAGCCCAGTACTGAGCCTGAAAAGCATTTCCAACCCCACTTACAAGTAAAACTAGCTAAAATGTGCCTGGCTTCTCTTCACTGAAAAGCTCATTCTGAGTACATTTTAAGCATACGTTTGCTCCTGCCGGGTCAGCTGAGCAGCGAATTTCTATTTAACCACCTGCTATCATGAGAGACCTCATGGCTGCATGTTTTGAGCCCAGTACTGATCCTGAAAAGCGTTTCCAACCCCACTTACAAATAAAACTAGCTAAAATGTGCCTGGCTGCTATTCACTGAAAAGCTCCTTCTGTGTACATTTTTGGCATACGTTTGCTCCTACCGGGTCAACTGAGCAGCGAATTTCTATCTAACCACCTGCTATCACGAGAGACCTCAGGGCTGCATGTTTTGAGCCCATTACTGATCCTGAAAAGCGTTTCCAACCCCACTTACAAGTAAAACTAGCTAAAATGTGCCTGGCTTCTCTTTACTGAAAAGCTCATTCTGAGTACATTTTTAGCATACGTTTGCTCCTGCCGGGTCAGCTGAGCAGCAAATTTCTATTTAACCACCTGCTATCATGAGAGACCTCAGGGCTGCATGTTTTGAGCCCAGTACTGATCCTGAAAAGCGTTTCCAACCCCATTTACAAGTAAAACTAGCTAAAATGTGCCTGGCTGCTATTCACTGAAAAGCTCATTCTGTGTACATTTTTGGCATACGTTTGCTCCTACCTGGTCAGCTGAGCAGCGAATTTCTATTTAACCACCTGCTTTCATGAGAGACCTCAGGGCTGCATGTTTTGAGCCCAGTACTGAGCCTGAAAAGCATTTCCAACCCTACTTACAAGTAAAACTAGCTAAAATGTGCCTGGCTTCTCTTCACTGAAAAGCTCATTCTGAGTACATTTTTAGCATACGTTTGCTCCTGCCGGGTCAGCTGAGCAGCGAATTTCTATTTAACCACCTGCTATCATAAGAGACCTCAGGGCTGCATGTTTTGAGCCCAGTACTGATCCTGAAAAGCGTTTCCAACCCCACTTACAAGTAAAACTAGCTAAAATGTGCCTGGCTTCTCTTCACTGAAAAGCTCATTCTGACTACATTTTTAGCATACGTTTGCTCCTGCCGGGTCAGCTGAGCAGCGAATTTCTATTTAATCACCTGCTATCATGAGAGACCTCAGGGCTGCATGTTTTGAGCCCAGTACTGAGCCTGAAAAGCATTTCCAACCCCACTTACAAGTAAAACTAGCTAAAATGTGCCTGGCTTCTCTTCACTGAAAAGCTCATTCTGAGTACATTTTAAGCATACGTTTGCTCCTGCCGGGTCAGCTGAGCAGCGAATTTCCATTTAACCACCTGCTATCATGAGAGACCTCATGGCTGCATGTTTTGAGCCCAGTACTGATCCTGAAAAGCGTTTCCAACCCCACTTACAAATAAAACTAGCTAAAATGTGCCTGGCTGCTATTCACTGAAAAGCTCATTCTGTGTACATTTTTGGCATACGTTTGCTCCTACCAGGTCAACTGAGGAGCGAATTTCTATTTAACCACCTGCTATCACGAGAGACCTCAGGGCTGCATGTTTTGAGCCCAGTACTGATCCTGAAAAGCATTTCCAACCCCACTTACAAGTAAAACTAGCTAAAATGTGCCTGGCTTCTCTTCACTGAAAAGCTCATTCTGAGTACATTTTTAGCATACGTTTGCTCCTGCCGGGTCAGCTGAGCAGCGAATTTCTATTTAACCACCTGCTATCATGAGAGACCTCAGGGCTGCATGTTTTGAGCCCAGTACTGATCCTGAAAAGCGTTTCCAACCCCATTTACAAGTAAAACTAGCTAAAATGTGCCTGGCTGCTATTCACGAAAAACTCATTCTGTGTACATTTTTGGCATATGTTTGCTCCTACCTGGTCAGCTGAGCAGCGAATTTCTATTTAACCACCTGCTATCACGAGAGACCTCAGGGCTGCATGTTTTGAGCCCAGTACTGATCCTGAAAAGCGTTTCCAACCCCTCTTACAAGTAAAACTAGCTAAAATGTGCCTGGCTGCTATTCACTGAAAAGCTCAATCTGTGTACATTTTTGGCATACGTTTGCTCCTACCGGGTCAGCTGAGCAGCGAATTTCTATTTAACCACCTGCTTTCATGAGAGACCTCAGGGCTGCATGATTTGAGCCCAGTACTGAGCCTGAAAAGCTTTCCAACCCCACTTACAAGTAAAACTAGCTAAAATGTGCCTGGCTGCTATTCACGAAAAACTCATTCTGTGTACATTTTTGGCATACGTTTGCTCCTACCTGGTCAGCTGAGCAGCGAATTTCTATTTAACCACCTGCTATCATGAGAGACCTCATGGCTGCATGTTTTGAGCCCAGTACTGATCCTGAAAAGCGTTTCCAACCCCACTTACAAATAAAACTAGCTAAAATGTGCCTGGCTGCTATTCACTGAAAAGCTCCTTCTGTGTACATTTTTGGCATACGTTTGCTCCTACCGGGTCAACTGAGCAGCGAATTTCTATCTAACCACCTGCTATCACGAGAGACCTCAGGGCTGCATGTTTTGAGCCCATTACTGATCCTGAAAAGCGTTTCCAACCCCACTTACAAGTAAAACTAGCTAAAATGTGCCTGGCTTCTCTTTACTGAAAAGCTCATTCTGAGTACATTTTTAGCATACGTTTGCTCCTGCCGGGTCAGCTGAGCAGCAAATTTCTATTTAACCACCTGCTATCATGAGAGACCTCAGGGCTGCATGTTTTGAGCCCAGTACTGATCCTGAAAAGCGTTTCCAACCCCATTTACAAGTAAAACTAGCTAAAATGTGCCTGGCTGCTATTCACTGAAAAGCTCATTCTGTGTACATTTTTGGCATACGTTTGCTCCTACCTGGTCAGCTGAGCAGCGAATTTCTATTTAACCACCTGCTTTCATGAGAGACCTCAGGGCTGCATGTTTTGAGCCCAGTACTGAGCCTGAAAAGCATTTCCAACCCTACTTACAAGTAAAACTAGCTAAAATGTGCCTGGCTTCTCTTCACTGAAAAGCTCATTCTGAGTACATTTTTAGCATACGTTTGCTCCTGCCGGGTCAGCTGAGCAGCGAATTTCTATTTAACCACCTGCTATCATAAGAGACCTCAGGGCTGCATGTTTTGAGCCCAGTACTGATCCTGAAAAGCGTTTCCAACCCCACTTACAAGTAAAACTAGCTAAAATGTGCCTGGCTTCTCTTCACTGAAAAGCTCATTCTGACTACATTTTTAGCATACGTTTGCTCCTGCCGGGTCAGCTGAGCAGCGAATTTCTATTTAATCACCTGCTATCATGAGAGACCTCAGGGCTGCATGTTTTGAGCCCAGTACTGAGCCTGAAAAGCATTTCCAACCCCACTTACAAGTAAAACTAGCTAAAATGTGCCTGGCTTCTCTTCACTGAAAAGCTCATTCTGAGTACATTTTAAGCATACGTTTGCTCCTGCCGGGTCAGCTGAGCAGCGAATTTCTATTTAACCACCTGCTATCATGAGAGACCTCATGGCTGCATGTTTTGAGCCCAGTACTGATCCTGAAAAGCGTTTCCAACCCCACTTACAAATAAAACTAGCTAAAATGTGCCTGGCTGCTATTCACTGAAAAGCTCATTCTGTGTACATTTTTGGCATACGTTTGCTCCTACCGGGTCAACTGAGCAGCGAATTTCTATTTAACCACCTGCTATCACGAGAGACCTCAGGGCTGCATGTTTTGAGCCCAGTACTGATCCTGAAAAGCATTTCCAACCCCACTTACAAGTAAAACTAGCTAAAATGTGCCTGGCTTCTCTTCACTGAAAAGCTCATTCTGAGTACATTTTTAGCATACGTTTGCTCCTGCCGGGTCAGCTGAGCAGCGAATTTCTATTTAACCACCTGCTATCATGAGAGACCTCAGGGCTGCATGTTTTGAGCCCAGTACTGATCCTGAAAAGCGTTTCCAACCCCATTTACAAGTAAAACTAGCTAAAATGTGCCTGGCTGCTATTCACGAAAAACTCATTCTGTGTACATTTTTGGCATACGTTTGCTCCTACCTGGTCAGCTGAGCAGCGAATTTCTATTTAACCACCTGCTATCACGAGAGACCTCAGGGCTGCATGTTTTGAGCCCAGTACTGATCCTGAAAAGCGTTTCCAACCCCTCTTACAAGTAAAACTAGCTAAAATGTGCCTGGCTGCTATTCACTGAAAAGCTCAATCTGTGTACATTTTTGGCATACGTTTGCTCCTACCGGGTCAGCTGAGCAGCGAATTTCTATTTAACCACCTGCTTTCATGAGAGACCTCAGGGCTGCATGATTTGAGCCCAGTACTGAGCCTGAAAAGCTTTCCAACCCCACTTACAAGTAAAACTAGCTAAAATGTGCCTGGCTGCTATTCACTAAAAAGCTCATTCTGTGTACATTTTTGGCATACGTTTGCTCCTACCGGGTCAGCTGAGCAGCGAATTTCTATTTAACCACTTGCTTTCATGAGAGACCTCAGGGCTGCATGTTTTGAGCCCAGTACTGAGCCTGAAAAGCATTTCCAACACCACTTACAAGTAAAACTAGCTAAAATGTGCCTGGCTTCTCTTCACTGAAAAGCTCATTCTGAGTACTTTTTTAGCATACGTTTGCTCCTGCCGGGTCAGCTGAGCAGCGAATTTCTATTTAACCACCTGCTATCATGAGAGACCTCAGGGCTGCATGTTTTGAGCCCAGTACTGATCCTGAAAAGCGTTTCCAACCCCACTTACGAGTAAAACTAGCTAAAATGTGCCTGTCTGCTATTCACTGAAAAGCTCATTGTGTGTACATTTTTGGCATACGTTTGCTCCTACCGGGTCAGCTGAGCAGCAAATTTCTATTTAACCACCTGCTTTCATGAGAGACCTCAGGGCTGCATGTTTTGAGGCCTGTACTGAGCCTGAAAAGCATTTCCAACCCCACTTACAAGTAAAACTAGCTAAAATGTGCCTGGCTTCTCTTCACTGAAAAGCTCATTCTGAGTACATTTTTAGCATACGTTTGCTCCTGCCGGGTCAGCTGAGCAGCGAATTTCTATTTAACCACCTGCTTTCATGAGAGACCTCAGGGCTGCATGATTTGAGCCCAGTACTGAGCCTGAAAAGCTTTCCAACCCCACTTACAAGTAAAACTAGCTAAAATGTGCCTGGCTGCTATTCACTAAAAAGCTCATTCTGTGTACATTTTTGCCATACGTTTGCTCCTACCGGGTCAGCTGAGCAGCGAATTTCTATTTAACCACCTGCTATCATGAGAGACCTCAGGGCTGCATGTTTTGAGCCCAGTTCTAATCCTGAAAAGCGTTTCCAACCCCACTTACAAGTAAAACTAGCTAAAATGTGCCTGGCTGCTTTTCACTGAAAAGCTCATTCTGTGTACATTTTTGGCATACGTTTGCTCCTGCCGGGTCAGCTGAGCAGCGAATTTCTATTTAACCACCTGCTATCATGAGAGACCTCCGGGCTGCATGTTTTGAGCCCAGTACTGATCCTGAAAAGCGTTTCCAACCCCATTTACAAGTAAAACTAGCTAAAATGTGCCTGGCTGCTATTCACTGAAAAGCTCATTCTGTGTACATTTTTAGCATACGTTTGCTCCTACCTGGTCAGCTGAGCAGCGAATTTCTATTTAACCACCTGCTTTCATGGGAGACCTCAGGGCTGCATGTTTTGAGCCCAGTACTGATCCTGAAAAGCGTTTCCAACCCCATTTACAAGTAAAACTAGCTAAAATGTGCCTGGCTGCTATTCACTGAAAAGCTCATTCTGTGTACATTTTTGGCATACGTTTGCTCCTACCTGGTCAGCTGAGCAGCAAATTTCTATTTAACCACCTGCTTTCATGAGAGACCTCAGGGCTGCATGTTTTGAGCCCAGTACTGATCCTGAAAAGCGTTTCCAACCCCACTTACAAGTAAAACTAGCTAAAATGTGCCTGGCTTCTCTTCACTGAAAAGCTCATTCTGAGTACATTTTTAGCATACGTTTGCTCCTGCCGGGTCAGCTGAGCAGCGAATTTCTATTTAATCACCTGCTATCATGAGAGACCTCAGGGCTGCATGTTTTGAGCCCAGTACTGAGCCTGAAAAGCATTTCCAACCCCACTTACAAGTAAAACTAGCTAAAATGTGCCTGGCTTCTCTTCACTGAAAAGCTCATTCTGAGTACATTTTAAGCATACGTTTGCTCCTGCCGGGTCAGCTGAGCAGCGAATTTCTATTTAACCACCTGCTATCATGAGAGACCTCATGGCTGCATGTTTTGAGCCCAGTACTGATCCTGAAAAGCGTTTCCAACCCCACTTACAAATAAAACTAGCTAAAATGTGCCTGGCTGCTATTCACTGAAAAGCTCCTTCTGTGTACATTTTTGGCATACGTTTGCTCCTACCGGGTCAACTGAGCAGCGAATTTCTATCTAACCACCTACTATCACGAGAGACCTCAGGGCTGCATGTTTTGAGCCCAGTACTGATCCTGAAAATCGTTTCCAACCCCACTTACAAGTAAAACTAGCTAAAATGTGCCTGGCTTCTCTTTACTGAAAAGCTCATTCTGAGTACATTTTTAGCATACGTTTGCTCCTGCCGGGTCAGCTGAGCAGCGAATTTCTATTTAACCACCTGCTATCATGAGAGACCTCAGGGCTGCATGTTTTGAGCCCAGTACTGATCCTGAAAAGCGTTTCCAACCCCATTTACAAGTAAAACTAGCTAAAATGTGCCTGGCTGCTATTCACTGAAAAGCTCATTCTGTGTACATTTTTGGCATACGTTTGCTCCTACCTGGTCAGCTGAGCAGCGAATTTCTATTTAACCACCTGCTTTCATGAGAGACCTCAGGGCTGCATGTTTTGAGCCCAGTACTGAGCCTGAAAAGCATTTCCAACCCTACTTACAAGTAAAACTAGCTAAAATGTGCCTGGCTTCTCTTCACTGAAAAGCTCATTCTGAGTACATTTTTAGCATACGTTTGCTCCTGCCGGGTCAGCTGAGCAGCGAATTTCTATTTAACCACCTGCTATCATAAGAGACCTCAGGGCTGCATGTTTTGAGCCCAGTACTGATCCTGAAAAGCGTTTCCAACCCCACTTACAAGTAAAACTAGCTAAAATGTGCCTGGCTTCTCTTCACTGAAAAGCTCATTCTGAGTACATTTTTAGCATACGTTTGCTCCTGCCGGGTCAGCTGAGCAGCGAATTTCTATTTAATCACCTGCTATCATGAGAGACCTCAGGGCTGCATGTTTTGAGCCCAGTACTGAGCCTGAAAAGCATTTCCAACCCCACTTACAAGTAAAACTAGCTAAAATGTGCCTGGCTTCTCTTCACTGAAAAGCTCATTCTGAGTACATTTTAAGCATACGTTTGCTCCTGCCGGGTCAGCTGAGCAGCGAATTTCTATTTAACCACCTGCTATCATGAGAGACCTCATGGCTGCATGTTTTGAGCCCAGTACTGATCCTGAAAAGCGTTTCCAACCCCACTTACAAATAAAACTAGCTAAAATGTGCCTGGCTGCTATTCACTGAAAAGCTCATTCTGTGTACATTTTTGGCATACGTTTGCTCCTACCGGGTCAACTGAGCAGCGAATTTCTATTTAACCACCTGCTATCACGAGAGACCTCAGGGCTGCATGTTTTGAGCCCAGTACTGATCCTGAAAAGCGTTTCCAACCCCACTTACAAGTAAAACTAGCTAAAATGTGCCTGGCTTCTCTTCACTGAAAAGCTCATTCTGAGTACATTTTTAGCATACGTTTGCTCCTGCCGGGTCAGCTGAGCAGCGAATTTCTATTTAACCACCTGCTATCATGAGAGACCTCAGGGCTGCATGTTTTGAGCCCAGTACTGATCCTGAAAAGCGTTTCCAACCCCATTTACAAGTAAAACTAGCTAAAATGTGCCTGGCTGCTATTCACGAAAAACTCATTCTGTGTACATTTTTGGCATACGTTTGCTCCTACCTGGTCAGCTGAGCAGAGAATTTCTATTTAACCACCTGCTTTCATGAGAGACCTCAGGGCTGCATGTTTTGAGCCCAGTACTGAGCCTGAAAAGCATTTCCAACCCCACTTACAAGTAAAACTAGCTAAAATGTGCCTGGCTTCTCTTCACTGAAAAGCTCATTCTGAGTACATTTTTAGCATACGTTTGCACCTGCCGGGTCAGCTGAGCAGTGAATTTCTATTTAACCACCTGCTATCACGAGAGACCTCAGGGCTGCATGTTTTGAGCCCAGTACTGATCCTGAAAAGCGTTTCCAACCCCTCTTACAAGTAAAACTAGCTAAAATGTGCCTGGCTGCTATTCACTGAAAAGCTCAATCTGTGTACATTTTTGGCATACGTTTGCTCCTACCGGGTCAGCTGAGCAGCGAATTTCTATTTAACCACCTGATTTCATGAGAGACCTCAGGGCTGCATGATTTGAGCCCAGTACTGAGCCTGAAAAGCTTTCCAACCCCACTTACAAGTAAAACTAGCTAAAATGTGCCTGGCTGCTATTCACTAAAAAGCTCATTCTGTGTACATTTTTGGCATACGTTTGCTCCTACCGGGTCAGCTGAGCAGCGAATTTCTATTTAACCACTTGCTTTCATGAGAGACCTCAGGGCTGCATGTTTTGAGCCCAGTACTGAGCCTGAAAAGCATTTCCAACACCACTTACAAGTAAAACTAGCTAAAATGTGCCTGGCTTCTCTTCACTGAAAAGCTCATTCTGAGTACATTTTTAGCATACGTTTGCTCCTGCCGGGTCAGCTGAGCAGCGAATTTCTATTTAATCACCTGCTATCATGAGAGACCTCAGGGCTGCATGTTTTGAGCCCAGTACTGAGCCTTAAAAGCATTTCCAACCCCACTTACAAGTAAAACTAGCTAAAATGTGCCTGGCTTCTCTTCACTGAAAAGCTCATTCTGAGTACATTTTAAGCATACGTTTGCTCCTGCCGGGTCAGCTGAGCAGCGAATTTCTATTTAACCACCTGCTATCATGAGAGACCTGATGGCTGCATGTTTTGAGCCCAGTACTGATCCTGAAAAGCGTTTCCAACCCCACTTACAAATAAAACTAGCTAAAATGTGCCTGGCTGCTATTCACTGAAAAGCTCATTCTGTGTACATTTTTGGCATACGTTTGCTCCTACCGGGTCAGCTGAGCAGCGAATTTCTATTTAAGCACCTGCTATCACGAGAGACCTCAGGGCTGCATGTTTTGAGCCCAGTACTGATCCTGAAAAGCTTTTCCAACCCCACTTACAAGTAAAACTAGCTAAAATGTGACTGGTTTCTCTTCACTGAAAAGCTCATTCTGAGTACATTTTTAGCATGCGTTTGCTCCTGCCGGGTCAGCTGAGCAGCAAATTTCTATTTAACCACCTGCTATCATGAGAGACCTCAGGGCTGCATGTTTTGAGCCCAGTACTGATCCTGAAAAGCGTTTCCAACCCCACTTACAAGTAAAACTAGCTAAAATGTGCCTGGCTGCTATTCACTGAAAAGCTCATTCTGTGTACATTTTTGGCATACGTTTGCTCCTACCTGGTCAGCTGAGCAGCAAATTTCTATTTAACCACCTGCTTTCATGAGAGACCTCAGGGCTGCATGTTTTGAGCCCAGTACTGAGCCTGAAAAGCATTTCCAACCCTACTTACAAGTAAAACTAGCTAAAATGTGCCTGGCTTCTCTTCACTGAAAAGCTCATTCTGAGTACATTTTTAGCATACGTTTGCTCCTGCCGGGTCAGCTGAGCAGCGAATTTCTATTTAACCACCTGCTATCATAAGAGACCTCAGGGCTGCATGTTTTGAGCCCAGTACTGATCCTGAAAAGCGTTTCCAACCCCACTTACAAGTAAAACTAGCTAAAATGTGCCTGGCTTCTCTTCACTGAAAAGCTCATTCTGAGTACATTTTTAGCATACGTTTGCTCCTGCCGGGTCAGCTGAGCAGCGAATTTCTATTTAATCACCTGCTATCATGAGAGACCTCAGGGCTGCATGTTTTGAGCCCAGTACTGAGCCTGAAAAGCATTTCCAACCCCACTTACAAGTAAAACTAGCTAAAATGTGCCTGGCTTCTCTTCACTGAAAAGCTCATTCTGAGTACATTTTAAGCATACGTTTGCTCCTGCCGGGTCAGCTGAGCAGCGAATTTCTATTTAACCACCTGCTATCATGAGAGACCTCATGGCTGCATGTTTTGAGCCCAGTACTGATCCTGAAAAGCGTTTCCAACCCCACTTACAAATAAAACTAGCTAAAATGTGCCTGGCTGCTATTCACTGAAAAGCTCATTCTGTGTACATTTTTGGCATACGTTTGCTCCTACCGGGTCAACTGAGCAGCGAATTTCTATTTAACCATCTGCTATCACGAGAGACCTCAGGGCTGCATGTTTTGAGCCCAGTACTGATCCTGAAAAGCGTTTCCAACTCCACTTACAAGTAAAACTAGCTAAAATGTGCCTGGCTTCTCTTCACTGAAAAGCTCATTCTGAGTACATTTTTAGCATACGTTTGCTCCTGCCGGGTCAGCTGAGCAGCGAATTTCTATTTAATCACCTGCTATCATGAGAGACCCCAGGGCTGCATGTTTTGAGCCCAGTACTGAGCCTGAAAAGCATTTCCAACCCCACTTACAAGTAAAACTAGCTAAAATGTGCCTGGCTTCTCTTCACTGAAAAGCTCATTCTGAGTACATTTTAAGCATACGTTTGCTCCTGCCGGGTCAGCTGAGCAGCGAATTTCTATTTAACCACCTGCTATCATGAGAGACCTCAGGGCTGCATGTTTTGAGCCCAGTACTGATCCTGAAAAGCGTTTCCAACCCCACTTACAAGTAAAACTAGCTAAAATGTGCCTGGCTTCTCTTCACTGAAAAGCTCATTCTGAGTACATTTTTAGCATACGTTTGCTCCTGCCGGGTCAGCTGAGCAGCGAATTTCTATTTAACCACCTGCTATCATAAGAGACCTCAGGGCTGCATGTTTTGAGCCCAGTACTGATCCTGAAAAGCGTTTCCAACCCCACTTACAAGTAAAACTAGCTAAAATGTGCCTGGCTTCTCTTCACTGAAAAGCTCATTCTGAGTACATTTTTAGCATACGTTTGCTCCTGCCGGGTCAGCTGAGCAGCGAATTTCTATTTAATCACCTGCTATCATGAGAGACCTCAGGGCTGCATGTTTTGAGCCCAGTACTGAGCCTGAAAAGCATTTCCAACCCCACTTACAAGTAAAACTAGCTAAAATGTGCCTGGCTTCTCTTCACTGAAAAGCTCATTCTGAGTACATTTTAAGCATACGTTTGCTCCTGCCGGGTCAGCTGAGCAGCGAATTTCTATTTACCCACCTGCTATCATGAGAGACCTCATGGCTGCATGTTTTGAGCCCAGTACTGATCCTGAAAAGCGTTTCCAACCCCACTTACAAATAAAACTAGCTAAAATGTGCCTGGCTGCTATTCACTGAAAAGCTCATTCTGTGTTCATTTTTGGCATACGTTTGCTCCTACCGGGTCAACTGAGCAGCGAATTTCTATTTAACCACCTGCTATCACGAGAGACCTCAGGGCTGCATGTTTTGAGCCCAGTACTGATCCTGAAAAGCGTTTCCAACCCCACTTACAAGTAAAAGTAGCTAAAATGTGCCTGGCTGTATTTCACTGAAAAGCTCATTCTGTGTACATTTTTGGCATACGTTTGCTCCTGCCGGGTCAGCTGAGCAGCGAATTTCTATTTAACCACCTGCTATCATGAGAGACCTCAGGGCTGCATGTTTTGAGCCCAGTACTGAGCCTGAAAAGCATTTCCAACCCTACTTACAAGTAAAACTAGCTAAAATGTGCCTGGCTTCTCTTCACTGAAAAGCTCATTCTGAGTACATTTTTAGCATACGTTTGCTCCTGCCGGGTCAGCTGAGCAGCGAATTTCTATTTAACCACCTGCTATCATAAGAGACCTCAGGGCTGCATGTTTTGAGCCCAGTACTGATCCTGAAAAGCGTTTCCAACCCCACTTACAAGTAAAACTAGCTAAAATGTGCCTGGCTTCTCTTCACTGAAAAGCTCATTCTGAGTACATTTTTAGCATACGTTTGCTCCTGCCGGGTCAGCTGAGCAGCGAATTTCTATTTAATCACCTGCTATCATGAGAGACCTCAGGGCTGCATGTTTTGAGCCCAGTACTGAGCCTGAAAAGCATTTCCAACCCCACTTACAAGTAAAACTAGCTAAAATGTGCCTGGCTTCTCTTCACTGAAAAGCTCATTCTGAGTACATTTTAAGCATACGTTTGCTCCTGCCGGGTCAGCTGAGCAGCGAATTTCTATTTAACCACCTGCTATCATGAGAGACCTCATGGCTGCATGTTTTGAGCCCAGTACTGATCCTGAAAAGTGTTTCCAACCCCACTTACAAATAAAACTAGCTAAAATGTGCCTGGCTGCTATTCACTGAAAAGCTCATTCTGTGTACATTTTTGGCATACGTTTGCTCCTACCGGGTCAGCTGAGCAGCGAATTTCTATTTAAGCACCTGCTATCACGAGAGACCTCAGGGCTGCATGTTTTGAGCCCAGTACTGATCCTGAAAAGCTTTTCCAACCCCACTTACAAGTAAAACTAGCTAAAATGTGCCTGGCTTCTCTTCACTGAAAAGCTCATTCTGAGTACATTTTAAGCATACGTTTGCTCCTGCCGGGTCAGCTGAGCAGCAAATTTCTATTTAACCACCTGCTTTCATGAGAGACCTCAGGGCTGCATGTTTTGAGCCCAGTACTGAGCCTGAAAAGCATTTCCAACCCTACTTACAAGTAAAACTAGCTAAAATGTGCCTGGCTTCTCTTCACTGAAAAGCTCATTCTGAGTACATTTTTAGCATACGTTTGCTCCTGCCGGGTCAGCTGAGCAGCGAATTTCTATTTAACCACCTGCTATCATAAGAGACCTCAGGGCTGCATGTTTTGAGCCCAGTACTGATCCTGAAAAGCGTTTCCAACCCCACTTACAAGTAAAACTAGCTAAAATGTGCCTGGCTTCTCTTCACTGAAAAGCTCATTCTGAGTACATTTTTAGCATACGTTTGCTCCTGCCGGGTCAGCTGAGCAGCGAATTTCTATTTAATCACCTGCTATCATGAGAGACCTCAGGGCTGCATGTTTTGAGCCCAGTACTGAGCCTGAAAAGCATTTCCAACCCCACTTACAAGTAAAACTAGCTAAAATGTACCTGGCTTCTCTTCACTGAAAAGCTCATTCTGAATACATTTTAAGCATACGTTTGCTCCTGCCGGGTCAGCTGAGCAGCGAATTTCTATTTACCCACCTGCTATCATGAGAGACCTCATGGCTGCATGTTTTGAGCCCAGTACTGATCCTGAAAAGCGTTTCCAACCCCACTTACAAATAAAACTAGCTAAAATGTGCCTGGCTGCTATTCACTGAAAAGCTCATTCTGTGTACATTTTTGGCATACGTTTGCTCCTACCGGGTCAACTGAGCAGCGAATTTCTATTTAACCACCTGCTATCACGAGAGACCTCAGGGCGGCATGTTTTGAGCCCAGTACTGATCCTGAAAAGCGTTTCCAACCCCACTTACAAGTAAAACTAGCTAAAATGTGCCTGGCTGTATTTCACTGAAAAGCTCATTCTGTGTACATTTTTGGCATACGTTTGCTCCTGCCGGGTCAGCTGAGCAGCGAATTTCTATTTAACCACCTGCTATCATGAGAGACCTCAGGGCTGCATGTTTTGAGCCCAGTACTGAGCCTGAAAAGCATTTCCAACCCTACTTACAAATAAAACTAGCTAAAATGTGCCTGGCTTCTCTTCACTGAAAAGCTCATTCTGAGTACATTTTTAGCATACGTTTGCTCCTGCCGGGTCAGCTGAGCAGCGAATTTCTATTTAACCACCTGCTATCATAAGAGACCTCAGGGCTGCATGTTTTGAGCCCAGTACTGATCCTGAAAAGCGTTTCCAACCCCACTTACAAGTAAAACTAGCTAAAATGTGCCTGGCTTCTCTTCACTGAAAAGCTCATTCTGAGTACATTTTTAGCATACGTTTGCTCCTGCCGGGTCAGCTGAGCAGCGAATTTCTATTTAATCACCTGCTATCATGAGAGACCTCAGGGCTGCATGTTTTGAGCCCAGTACTGAGCCTGAAAAGCATTTCCAACCCCACTTACAAGTAAAACTAGCTAAAATGTGCCTGGCTTCTCTTCACTGAAAAGCTCATTCTGAGTACATTTTAAGCATACGTTTGCTCCTGCGGGGTAAGCTGAGCAGCGAATTTCTATTTAACCACCTGCTATCATGAGAGACCTCATGGCTGCATGTTTTGAGCCCAGTACTGATCCTGAAAAGCGTTTCCAACCCCACTTACAAATAAAACTAGCTAAAATGTGCCTGGCTGCTATTCACTGAAAAGCTCATTCTGTGTACATTTTTGGCATACGTTTGCTCCTACCGGGTCAGCTGAGCAGCGAATTTCTATTTAAGCACCTGCTATCACGAGAGACCTCAGGGCTGCATGTTTTGAGCCCAGTACTGATCCTGAAAAGCTTTTCCAACCCCACTTACAAGTAAAACTAGCTAAAATGTGACTGGTTTCTCTTCACTGAAAAGCTCATTCTGAGTACATTTTTAGCATGCGTTTGCTCCTGCCGGGTCAGCTGAGCAGCAAATTTCTATTTAACCACCTGCTATCATGAGAGACCTCAGGGCTGCATGTTTTGAGCCCAGTACTGATCCTGAAAAGCGTTTCCAACCCCACTTACAAGTAAAACTAGCTAAAATGTGCCTGTCTGCATTTCACTGAAAAGCTCATTCTGTGTACATTTTTGGCATACGTTTGCTCCTGCCGGGTCAGCTGAGCAGCGAATTTCTATTTAACCACCTGCTATCATGAGAGACCTCAGGGCTGCATGTTTTGAGCCCAGTACTGATCCTGAAAAGCGTTTCCAACCCCATTTACAAGTAAAACTAGCTAAAATGTGCCTGGCTGCTATTCACTGAAAAGCTCATTCTGTGTACATTTTTGGCATACGTTTGCTCCTACCTGGTCAGCTGAGCAGCAAATTTCTATTTAACCACCTGCTTTCATGAGAGACCTCAGGGCTGCATGTTTTGAGCCCAGTACTGAGCCTGAAAAGCATTTCCAACCCTACTTACAAGTAAAACTAGCTAAAATGTGCCTGGCTTCTCTTCACTGAAAAGCTCATTCTGAGTACATTTTTAGCATACGTTTGCTCCTGCCGGGTCAGCTGAGCAGCGAATTTCTATTTAACCACCTGCTATCATAAGAGACCTCAGGGCTGCATGTTTTGAGCCCAGTACTGATCCTGAAAAGCGTTTCCAACCCCACTTACAAGTAAAACTAGCTAAAATGTGCCTGGCTTCTCTTCACTGAAAAGCTCATTCTGAGTACATTTTTAGCATACGTTTGCTCCTGCCGGGTCAGCTGAGCAGCGAATTTCTATTTAATCACCTGCTATCATGAGAGACCTCAGGGCTGCATGTTTTGAGCCCAGTACTGAGCCTGAAAAGCATTTCCAACCCCACTTACAAGTAAAACTAGCTAAAATGTGCCTGGCTTCTCTTTACTGAAAAGCTCATTCTGAGTACATTTTTAGCATACGTTTGCTCCTGCCGGGTCAGCTGAGCAGCGAATTTCTATTCAACCACCTGCTATCATGAGAGACCTCAGGGCTGCATGTTTTGAGCCCAGTACTGATCCTGAAAAGCGTTTCCAACCCCATTTACAAGTAAAACTAGCTAAAATGTGCCTGGCTGCTATTCACTGAAAAGCTCATTCTGTGTACATTTTTGGCATACGTTTGCTCCTACCTGGTCAGCTGAGCAGCGAATTTCTATTTAACCACCTGCTTTCATGAGAGACCTCAGGGCTGCATGTTTTGAGCCCAGTACTGAGCCTGAAAAGCATTTCCAACCCTACTTACAAGTAAAACTAGCTAAAATGTGCCTGGCTTCTCTTCACTGAAAAGCTCATTCTGAGTACATTTTTAGCATACGTTTGCTCCTGCCGGGTCAGCTGAGCAGCGAATTTCTATTTAACCACCTGCTATCATAAGAGACCTCAGGGCTGCATGTTTTGAGCCCAGTACTGATCCTGAAAAGCGTTTCCAACCCCACTTACAAGTAAAACTAGCTAAAATGTGCCTGGCTTCTCTTCACTGAAAAGCTCATTCTGAGTACATTTTTAGCATACGTTTGCTCCTGCCGGGTCAGCTGAGCAGCGAATTTCTATTTAATCACCTGCTATCATGAGAGACCTCAGGGCTGCATGTTTTGAGCCCAGTACTGAGCCTGAAAAGCATTTCCAACCCCACTTACAAGTAAAACTAGCTAAAATGTGCCTGGCTTCTCTTCACTGAAAAGCTCATTCTGAGTACATTTTAAGCATACGTTTGCTCCTGCCGGGTCAGCTGAGCAGCGAATTTCTATTTAACCACCTGCTATCATGAGAGACCTCATGGCTGCATGTTTTGAGCCCAGTACTGATCCTGAAAAGCGTTTCCAACCCCACTTACAAATAAAACTAGCTAAAATGTGCCTGGCTGCTATTCACTGAAAAGCTCATTCTGTGTACATTTTTGGCATACGTTTGCTCCTATCGGGTCAACTGAGCAGCGAATTTCTATTTAACCACCTGCTATCACGAGAGACCTCAGGGCTGCATGTTTTGAGCCCAGTACTGATCCTGAAAAGCGTTTCCAACCCCACTTACAAGTAAAACTAGCTAAAATGTGCCTGGCTTCTCTTCACTGAAAAGCTCATTCTGAGTACATTTTTAGCATACGTTTGCTCCTGCCGGGTCAGCTGAGCAGCGAATTTCTATTTAACCACCTGCTATCATGAGAGACCTCAGGGCTGCATGTTTTGAGCCCAGTACTGATCCTGAAAAGCGTTTCCAACCCCATTTACAAGTAAAACTAGCTAAAATGTGCCTGGCTGCTATTCACTAAAAAGCTCATTCTGTGTACATTTTTGGCATACGTTTGCTCCTACCGGGTCAGCTGAGCAGCGAATTTCTATTTAACCACTTGCTTTCATGAGAGACCTCAGGGCTGCATGTTTTGAGCCCAGTACTGAGCCTGAAAAGCATTTCCAACACCACTTACAAGTAAAACTAGCTAAAATGTGCCTGGCTTCTCTTCACTGAAAAGCTCATTCTGAGTACATTTTTAGCATACGTTTGCTCCTGCCGGGTCAGCTGAGCAGCGAATTTCTATTTAACCACCTGCTATCATGAGAGACCTCAGGGCTGCATGTTTTGAGCCCAGTACTGATCCTGAAAAGCGTTTCCAACCCCACTTACGAGTAAAACTAGCTAAAATGTGCCTGTCTGCTATTCACTGAAAAGCTCATTCTGTGTACATTTTTGGCATACGTTTGCTCCTACCGGGTCAGCTGAGCAGCAAATTTCTATTTAACCACCTGCTTTCATGAGAGACCTCAGGGCTGCATGTTTTGAGGCCTGTACTGAGCCTGAAAAGCATTTCCAACCCCACTTACAAGTAAAACTAGCTAAAATGTGCCTGGCTTCTCTTCACTGAAAAGCTCATTCTGAGTACATTTTTAGCATACGTTTGCTCCTGCCGGGTCAGCTGAGCAGCGAATTTCTATTTAACCACCTGCTTTCATGAGAGACCTCAGGGCTGCATGATTTGAGCCCAGTACTGAGCCTGAAAAGCTTTCCAACCCCACTTACAAGTAAAACTAGCTAAAATGTGCCTGGCTGCTATTCACTAAAAAGCTCATTCTGTGTACATTTTTGGCATACGTTTGCTCCTACCGGGTCAGCTGAGCAGCGAATTTCTATTTAACCACCTGCTATCATGAGAGACCTCAGGGCTGCATGTTTTGAGCCCAGTTCTGATCCTGAAAAGCGTTTCCAACCCCACTTACAAGTAAAACTAGCTAAAATGTGCCTGGCTGCTTTTCACTGAAAAGCTCATTCTGTGTACATTTTTGGCATACGTTTGCTCCTGCCGGGTCAGCTGAGCAGCGAATTTCTATTTAACCACCTGCTATCATGAGAGACCTCAGGGCTGCATGTTTTGAGCCCAGTACTGATCCTGAAAAGCGTTTCCAACCCCATTTACAAGTAAAACTAGCTAAAATGTGCCTGGCTGCTATTCACTGAAAAGCTCATTCTGTGTACATTTTTAGCATACGTTTGCTCCTGCCGGGTCAGCTGAGCAGCGAATTTCTATTTAACCACCTGCTATCATGAGAGACCTCAGGGCTGCATGTTTTGAGCCCAGTACTGATCCTGAAAAGCGTTTCCAACCCCATTTACAAGTAAAACTAGCTAAAATGTGCCTGGCTGCTATTCACTGAAAAGCTCATTCTGTGTACATTTTTGGCATACGTTTGCTCCTACCTGGTCAGCTGAGCAGCAAATTTCTATTTAACCACCTGCTATCATGAGAGACCTCAGGGCTGCATGTTTTGAGCCCAGTACTGATCCTGAAAAGCGTTTCCAACCCCATTTACAAGTAAAACTAGCTAAAATGTGCCTGGCTGCTATTCACTGAAAAGCTCATTCTGTGTACATTTTTGGCATACGTTTGCTCCTACCTGGTCAGCTGAGCAGCAAATTTCTATTTAACCACCTGCTTTCATGAGAGACCTCAGGGCTGCATGTTTTGAGCCCAGTACTGAGCCTGAAAAGCATTTCCAACCCTACTTACAAGTAAAACTAGCTAAAATGTGCCTGGCTTCTCTTCACTGAAAAGCTCATTCTGAGTACATTTTTAGCATACGTTTGCTCCTGCCGGGTCAGCTGAGCAGCGAATTTCTATTTAACCACCTGCTATCATAAGAGACCTCAGGGCTGCATGTTTTGAGCCCAGTACTGATCCTGAAAAGCGTTTCCAACCCCACTTACAAGTAAAACTAGCTAAAATGTGCCTGGCTTCTCTTCACTGAAAAGCTCATTCTGAGTACATTTTTAGCATACGTTTGCTCCTGCCGGGTCAGCTGAGCAGCGAATTTCTATTTAATCACCTGCTATCATGAGAGACCCCAGGGCTGCATGTTTTGAGCCCAGTACTGAGCCTGAAAAGCATTTCCAACCCCACTTACAAGTAAAACTAGCTAAAATGTGCCTGGCTTCTCTTCACTGAAAAGCTCATTCTGAGTACATTTTAAGCATACGTTTGCTCCTGCCGGGTCAGCTGAGCAGCGAATTTCTATTTACCCACCTGCTATCATGAGAGACCTCATGGCTGCATGTTTTGAGCCCAGTACTGATCCTGAAAAGCGTTTCCAACCCCACTTACAAATAAAACTAGCTAAAATGTGCCTGGCTGCTATTCACTGAAAAGCTCATTCTGTGTACATTTTTGGCATACGTTTGCTCCTACCGGGTCAACTGAGCAGCGAATTTCTATTTAACCACCTGCTATCACGAGAGACCTCAGGGCTGCATGTTTTGAGCCCAGTACTGATCCTGAAAAGCGTTTCCAACCCCATTTACAAGTAAAACTATCTAAAATGTGCCTGGCTGCTATTCACTGAAAAGCTCATTCTGTTTACATTTTTGGCATACGTTTGCTCCTACCTGGTCAGCTGAGCAGCGAATTTCTATTTAACCACCTGCTTTCATGAGAGACCTCAGGGCTGCATGTTTTGAGCCCAGTACTGAGCCTGAAAAGCATTTCCAACCCTACTTACAAGTAAAACTAGCTAAAATGTGCCTGGCTTCTCTTCACTGAAAAGCTCATTCTGAGTACATTTTTAGCATACGTTTGCTCCTCCCGGGTCAGCTGAGCAGCGAATTTCTATTTAACCACCTGCTATCATAAGAGACCTCAGGGCTGCATGTTTTGAGCCCAGTACTGATCCTGAAAAGCGTTTCCAACCCCACTTACAAGTAAAACTAGCTAAAATGTGCCTGGCTTCTCTTCACTGAAAATCTCATTCTGAGTACATTTTTAGCATACGTTTGCTCCTGCCGGGTCAGCTGAGCAGCGAATTTCTATTTAATCACCTGCTATCATGAGAGACCTCAGGGCTGCATGTTTTGAGCCCAGTACTGAGCCTGAAAAGCATTTCCAACCCCACTTACAAGTAAAACTAGCTAAAATGTGCCTGGCTTCTCTTCACTGAAAAGCTCATTCTGAGTACATTTTAAGCATACGTTTGCTCCTGCCGGGTCAGCTGAGCAGCGAATTTCTATTTAACCACCTGCTATCATGAGAGACCTCATGGCTGCATGTTTTGAGCCCAGTACTGATCCTGAAAAGCGTTTCCAACCCCACTTACAAATAAAACTAGCTAAAATGTGCCTGGCTGCTATTCACTGAAAAGCTCATTCTGTGTACATTTTTGGCATACGTTTGCTCCTACCGGGTCAACTGAGCAGCGAATTTCTATTTAACCACCTGCTATCACGAGAGACCTCAGGGCTGCATGTTTTGAGCCCAGTACTGATCCTGAAAAGCCTTTCCAACCCCACTTACAAGTAAAACTAGCTAAAATGTGCCTGGCTGTATTTCACTGAAAAGCTCATTCTGTGTACATTTTTGGCATACGTTTGCTCCTGCCGGGTCAGCTGAGCAGCGAATTTCTATTTAACCACCTGCTATCATGAGAGACCTCAGGGCTGCATGTTTTGAGCCCAGTACTGAGCCTGAAAAGCATTTCCAACCCTACTTACAAGTAAAACTAGCTAAAATGTGCCTGGCTTCTCTTCACTGAAAAGCTCATTCTGAGTACATTTTTAGCATACGTTTGCTCCTGCCGGGTCAGCTGAGCAGCGAATTTCTATTTAACCACCTGCTATCATAAGAGACCTCAGGGCTGCATGTTTTGAGCCCAGTACTGATCCTGAAAAGCGTTTCCAACCCCACTTACAAGTAAAACTAGCTAAAATGTGCCTGGCTTCTCTTCACTGAAAAGCTCATTCTGAGTACATTTTTAGCATACGTTTGCTCCTGCCGGGTCAGCTGAGCAGCGAATTTCTATTTAATCACCTGCTATCATGAGAGACCTCAGGGCTGCATGTTTTGAGCCCAGTACTGAGCCTTAAAAGCATTTCCAACCCCACTTACAAGTAAAACTAGCTAAAATGTGCCTGGCTTCTCTTCACTGAAAAGCTCATTCTGAGTACATTTTAAGCATACGTTTGCTCCTGCCGGGTCAGCTGAGCAGCGAATTTCTATTTAACCACCTGCTATCATGAGAGACCTCATGGCTGCATGTTTTGAGCCCAGTACTGATCCTGAAAAGCGTTTCCAACCCCACTTACAAATAAAACTAGCTAAAATGTGCCTGGCTGCTATTCACTGAAAAGCTCATTCTGTGTACATTTTTGGCATACGTTTGCTCCTACCGGGTCAGCTGAGCAGCGAATTTCTATTTAAGCACCTGCTATCACGAGAGACCTCAGGGCTGCATGTTTTGAGCCCAGTACTGATCCTGAAAAGCTTTTCCAACCCCACTTACAAGTAAAACTAGCTAAAATGTGACTGGTTTCTCTTCACTGAAAAGCTCATTCTGAGTACATTTTTAGCATGCGTTTGCTCCTGCCGGGTCAGCTGAGCAGCAAATTTCTATTTAACCACCTGCTATCATGAGAGACCTCAGGGCTGCATGTTTTGAGCCCAGTACTGATCCTGAAAAGCGTTTCCAACCCCACTTACAAGTAAAACTAGCTAAAATGTGCCTGGCTGCTATTCACTGAAAAGCTCATTCTGTGTACATTTTTGGCATACGTTTGCTCCTACCTGGTCAGCTGAGCAGCAAATTTCTATTTAACCACCTGCTTTCATGAGAGACCTCAGGGCTGCATGTTTTGAGCCCAGTACTGAGCCTGAAAAGCATTTCCAACCCTACTTACAAGTAAAACTAGCTAAAATGTGCCTGGCTTCTCTTCAATGAAAAGCTCATTCTGAGTACATTTTTAGCATACGTTTGCTCCTGCCGGGTCAGCTGAGCAGCGAATTTCTATTTAACCACCTGCTATCATAAGAGACCTCAGGGCTGCATGTTTTGAGCCCAGTACTGATCCTGAAAAGCGTTTCCAACCCCACTTACAAGTAAAACTAGCTAAAATGTGCCTGGCTTCTCTTCACTGAAAAGCTCATTCTGAGTACATTTTTAGCATACGTTTGCTCCTGCCGGGTCAGCTGAGCAGCGAATTTCTATTTAATCACCTGCTATCATGAGAGACCTCAGGGCTGCATGTTTTGAGCCCAGTACTGAGCCTGAAAAGCATTTCCAACCCCACTTACAAGTAAAACTAGCTAAAATGTGCCTGGCTTCTCTTCACTGAAAAGCTCATTCTGAGTACATTTTAAGCATACGTTTGCTCCTGCCGGGTCAGCTGAGCAGCGAATTTCTATTTAACCACCTGCTATCATGAGAGACCTCATGGCTGCATGTTTTGAGCCCAGTACTGATCCTGAAAAGCGTTTCCAACCCCACTTACAAATAAAACTAGCTAAAATGTGCCTGGCTGCTATTCACTGAAAAGCTCATTCTGTGTACATTTTTGGCATACGTTTGCTCCTACCGGGTCAACTGAGCAGCGAATTTCTATTTAACCACCTGCTATCACGAGAGACCTCAGGGCTGCATGTTTTGAGCCCAGTACTGATCCTGAAAAGCGTTTCCAACTCCACTTACAAGTAAAACTAGCTAAAATGTGCCTGGCTTCTCTTCACTGAAAAGCTCATTCTGAGTACATTTTTAGCATACGTTTGCTCCTGCCGGGTCAGCTGAGCAGCGAATTTCTATTTAATCACCTGCTATCATGAGAGACCCCAGGGCTGCATGTTTTGAGCCCAGTACTGAGCCTGAAAAGCATTTCCAACCCCACTTACAAGTAAAACTAGCTAAAATGTGCCTGGCTTCTCTTCACTGAAAAGCTCATTCTGAGTACATTTTAAGCATACGTTTGCTCCTGCCGGGTCAGCTGAGCAGCGAATTTCTATTTAACCACCTGCTATCATGAGAGACCTCATGGCTGCATGTTTTGAGCCCAGTACTGATCCTGAAAAGCGTTTCCAACCCCACTTACAAATAAAACTAGCTAAAATGTGCCTGGCTGCTATTCACTGAAAAGCTCATTCTGTGTACATTTTTGGCATACGTTTGCTCCTACCGGGTCAACTGAGCAGCGAATTTCTATTTAACCACCTGCTATCACGAGAGACCTCAGGGCTGCATGTTTTGAGCCCAGTACTGATCCTGAAAAGCGTTTCCAACCCCACTTACAAGTAAAACTAGCTAAAATGTGCCTGGCTTCTCTTCACTGAAAAGCTCATTCTGAGTACATTTTCTAGCATACGTTTGCTCCTGCCTGGTCAGCTGAGCAGCGAATTTCTATTTAACCACCTGCTATCATGAGAGACCTCAGGGCTGCATGTTTTGAGCCCAGTACTGATCCTGAAAAGCGTTTCCAACCCCATTTACAAGTAAAACTAGCTAAAATGTGCCTGGCTGCTATTCACTGAAAAGCTCATTCTGTGTACATTTTTGGCATACGTTTGCTCCTACCTGGTCAGCTGAGCAGCGAATTTCTATTTAACCACCTGCTTTCATGAGAGACCTCAGGGCTGCATGTTTTGAGCCCAGTACTGAGCCTGAAAAGCATTTCCAACCCTACTTACAAGTAAAACTAGCTAAAATGTGCCTGGCTTCTCTTCACTGAAAAGCTCATTCTGAGTACATTTTTAGCATACGTTTGCTCCTGCCGGGTCAGCTGAGCAGCGAATTTCTATTTAACTACCTGCTATCATAAGAGACCTCAGGGCTGCATGTTTTGAGCCCAGTACTTATCCTGAAAAGCGTTTCCAACCCCACTTACAAGTAAAACTAGCTAAAATGTGCCTGGCTTCTCTTCACTGAAAAGCTCATTCTGAGTACATTTTTAGCATACGTTTGCTCCTGCCGGGTCAGCTGAGCAGCGAATTTCTATTTCATCACCTGCTATCATGAGAGACCTCAGGGCTGCATGTTTTGAGCCCAGTACTGAGCCTGAAAAGCATTTCCAACCCCACTTACAAGTAAAACTAGCTAAAATGTGCCTGGCTTCTCTTCACTGAAAAGCTCATTCTGAGTACATTTTAAGCATACGTTTGCTCCTGCCGGGTCAGCTGAGCAGCGAATTTCTATTTACCCACCTGCTATCATGAGAGACCTCATGGCTGCATGTTTTGAGGCCAGTACTGATCCTGAAAAGCGTTTCCAACCCCACTTACAAATAAAACTAGCTAAAATGTGCCTGGCTGCTATTCACTGAAAAGCTCATTCTGTGTACATTTTTGGCATACGTTTGCTCCTACCGGGTCAACTGAGCAGCGAATTTCTATTTAACCACCTGCTATCACGAGAGACCTCAGGGCTGCATGTTTTGAGCCCAGTACTGATCCTGAAAAGCGTTTCCAACCCCACTTACAAGTAAAACTAGCTAAAATGTGCCTGGCTGTATTTCACTGAAAAGCTCATTCTGTGTACATTTTTGGCATACGTTTGCTCCTGCCGGGTCAGCTGAGCAGCGAATTTCTATTTAACCACCTGCTATCATGAGAGACCTCAGGGCTGCATGTTTTGAGCCCAGTACTGAGCCTGAAAAGCATTTCCAACCCTACTTACAAGTAAAACTAGCTAAAATGTGCCTGGCTTCTCTTCACTGAAAAGCTCATTCTGAGTACATTTTTAGCATACGTTTGCTCCTGCCGGGTCAGCTGAGCAGCGAATTTCTATTTAACCACCTGCTATCATAAGAGACCTCAGGGCTGCATGTTTTGAGCCCAGTACTGATCCTGAAAAGCGTTTCCAACCCCACTTACAAGTAAAACTAGCTAAAATGTGCCTGGCTTCTCTTCACTGAAAAGCTCATTCTGAGTACATTTTTAGCATACGTTTGCTCCTGCCGGGTCAGCTGAGCAGCGAATTTCTATTTAATCACCTGCTATCATGAGAGACCTCAGGGCTGCATGTTTTGAGCCCAGTACTGAGCCTGAAAAGCATTTCCAACCCCACTTACAAGTAAAACTAGCTAAAATGTGCCTGGCTTCTCTTCACTGAAAAGCTCATTCTGAGTACATTTTAAGCATACGTTTGCTCCTGCCGGGTCAGCTGAGCAGCGAATTTCTATTTAACCACCTGCTATCATGAGAGACCTCATGGCTGCATGTTTTGAGCCCAGTACTGATCCTGAAAAGCGTTTCCAACCCCACTTACAAATAAAACTAGCTAAAATGTGCCTGGCTGCTATTCACTGAAAAGCTCATTCTGTGTACATTTTTGGCATACGTTTGCTCCTACCGGGTCAGCTGAGCAGCGAATTTCTATTTAAGCACCTGCTATCACGAGAGACCTCAGGGCTGCATGTTTTGAGCCCAGTACTGATCCTGAAAAGCTTTTCCAACCCCACTTACAAGTAAAACTAGCTAAAATGTGACTGGTTTCTCTTCACTGAAAAGCTCATTCTGAGTACATTTTTAGCATGCGTTTGCTCCTGCCGGGTCAGCTGAGCAGCAAATTTCTATTTAACCACCTGCTATCATGAGAGACCTCAGGGCTGCATGTTTTGAGCCCAGTACTGATCCTGAAAAGCGTTTCCAACCCCACTTACAAGTAAAACTAGCTAAAATGTGCCTGGCTGCATTTCACTGAAAAGCTCATTCTGTGTACATTTTTGGCATACGTTTGCTCCTGCCGGGTCAGCTGAGCAGCGAATTTCTATTTAACCACCTGCTATCATGAGAGACCTCAGGGCTGCATGTTTTGAGCCCAGTACTGATCCTGAAAAGCGTTTCCAACCCCATTTACAAGTAAAACTAGCTAAAATGTGCCTGGCTGCTATTCACTGAAAAGCTCATTCTGTGTACATTTTTGGCATACGTTTGCTCCTACCTGGTCAGCTGAGGAGCAAATTTCTATTTAACCACCTGCTTTCATGAGAGACCTCAGGGCTGCATGTTTTGAGCCCAGTACTGAGCCTGAAAAGCATTTCCAACCCTACTTACAAGTAAAACTAGCTAAAATGTGCCTGGCTTCTCTTCACTGAAAAGCTCATTCTGAGTACATTTTTAGCATACGTTTGCTCCTGCCGGGTCAGCTGAGCAGCGAATTTCTATTTAACCACCTGCTATCATAAGAGACCTCAGGGCTGCATGTTTTGAGCCCAGTACTGATCCTGAAAAGCGTTTCCAACCCCACTTACAAGTAAAACTAGCTAAAATGTGCCTGGCTTCTCTTCACTGAAAAGCTCATTCTGAGTACATTTTTAGCATACGTTTGCTCCTGCCGGGTCAGCTGAGCAGCGAATTTCTATTTAATCACCTGCTATCATGAGAGACCTCAGGGCTGCATGTTTTGAGCCCAGTACTGAGCCTGAAAAGCATTTCCAACCCCACTTACAAGTAAAACTAGCTAAAATGTGCCTGGCTTCTCTTTACTGAAAAGCTCATTCTGAGTACATTTTTAGCATACGTTTGCTCCTGCCGGGTCAGCTGAGCAGCGAATTTCTATTTAACCACCTGCTATCATGAGAGACCTCAGGGCTGCATGTTTTGAGCCCAGTACTGATCCTGAAAAGCGTTTCCAACCCCATTTACAAGTAAAACTAGCTAAAATGTGCCTGGCTGCTATTCACTGAAAAGCTCATTCTGTGTACATTTTTGGCATACGTTTGCTCCTACCTGGTCAGCTGAGCAGCGAATTTCTATTTAACCACCTGCTTTCATGAGAGACCTCAGGGCTGCATGTTTTGAGCCCAGTACTGAGCCTGAAAAGCATTTCCAACCCTACTTACAAGTAAAACTAGCTAAAATGTGCCTGGCTTCTCTTCACTGAAAAGCTCATTCTGAGTACATTTTTAGCATACGTTTGCTCCTGCCGGGTCAGCTGAGCAGCGAATTTCTATTTAACCACCTGCTATCATAAGAGACCTCAGGGCTGCATGTTTTGAGCCCAGTACTGATCCTGAAAAGCGTTTCCAACCCCACTTACAAGTAAAACTAGCTAAAATGTGCCTGGCTTCTCTTCACTGAAAAGCTCATTCTGAGTACATTTTTAGCATACGTTTGCTCCTGCCGGGTCAGCTGAGCAGCGAATTTCTATTTAATCACCTGCTATCATGAGAGACCTCAGGGCTGCATGTTTTGAGCCCAGTACTGAGCCTGAAAAGCATTTCCAACCCCACTTACAAGTAAAACTAGCTAAAATGTGCCTGGCTTCTCTTCACTGAAAAGCTCATTCTGAGTACATTTTAAGCATACGTTTGCTCCTGCCGGGTCAGCTGAGCAGCGAATTTCTATTTAACCACCTGCTATCATGAGAGACCTCATGGCTGCATGTTTTGAGCCCAGTACTGATCCTGAAAAGCGTTTCCAACCCCACTTACAAATAAAACTAGCTAAAATGTGCCTGGCTGCTATTCACTGAAAAGCTCATTCTGTGTACATTTTTGGCATACGTTTGCTCCTATCGGGTCAACTGAGCAGCGAATTTCTATTTAACCACCTGCTATCACGAGAGACCTCAGGGCTGCATGTTTTGAGCCCAGTACTGATCCTGAAAAGCGTTTCCAACCCCACTTACAAGTAAAACTAGCTAAAATGTGCCTGGCTTCTCTTCACTGAAAAGCTCATTCTGAGTACATTTTTAGCATACGTTTGCTCCTGCCGGGTCAGCTGAGCAGCGAATTTCTATTTAACCACCTGCTATCATGAGAGACCTCAGGGCTGCATGTTTTGAGCCCAGTACTGATCCTGAAAAGCGTTTCCAACCCCATTTACAAGTAAAACTAGCTAAAATGTGCCTGGCTGCTATTCACGAAAAACTCATTCTGTGTACATTTTTGGCATACGTTTGCTCCTACCTGGTCAGCTGAGCAGCGAATTTCTATTTAACCACCTGCTATCACGAGAGACCTCAGGGCTGCATGTTTTGAGCCCAGTACTGATCCTGAAAAGCGTTTCCAACCCCTCTTACAAGTAAAACTAGCTAAAATGTGCCTGGCTGCTATTCACTGAAAAGCTCAATCTGTGTACATTTTTGGCATACGTTTGCTCCTACCGAGTCAGCTGAGCAGCGAATTTCTATTTAACCACCTGCTTTCATGAGAGACCTCAGGGCTGCATGATTTGAGCCCAGTACTGAGCCTGAAAAGCTTTCCAACCCCACTTACAAGTAAAACTAGCTAAAATGTGCCTGGCTGCTATTCACTAAAAAGCTCATTCTGTGTACATTTTTGGCATACGTTTGCTCCTACCGGGTCAGCTGAGCAGCGAATTTCTATTTAACCACTTGCTTTAATGAGAGACCTCAGGGCTGCATGTTTTGAGCCCAGTACTGAGCCTGAAAAGCATTTCCAACACCACTTACAAGTAAAACTAGCTAAAATGTGCCTGGCTTCTCTTCACTGAAAAGCTCATTCTGAGTACATTTTTAGCATACGTTTGCTCCTGCCGGGTCAGCTGAGCAGCGAATTTCTATTTAACCACCTGCTATCATGAGAGACCTCAGGGCTGCATGTTTTGAGCCCAGTACTGATCCTGAAAAGCGTTTCCAACCCCACTTACGAGTAAAACTAGCTAAAATGTGCCTGTCTGCTATTCACTGAAAAGCTCATTCTGTGTACATTTTTGGCATACGTTTGCTCCTACCGGGTCAGCTGAGCAGCAAATTTCTATTTAACCACCTGCTTTCATGAGAGACCTCAGGGCTGCATGTTTTGAGGCCTGTACTGAGCCTGAAAAGCATTTCCAACCCCACTTACAAGTAAAACTAGCTAAAATGTGCCTGGCTTCTCTTCACTGAAAAGCTCATTCTGAGTACATTTTTAGCATACGTTTGCTCCTGCCGGGTCAGCTGAGCAGCGAATTTCTATTTAACCACCTGCTTTCATGAGAGACCTCAGGGCTGCATGATTTGAGCCCAGTACTGAGCCTGAAAAGCTTTCCAACCCCACTTACAAGTAAAACTAGCTAAAATGTGCCTGGCTGCTATTCACTAAAAAGCTCATTCTGTGTACATTTTTGGCATACGTTTGCTCCTACCGGGTCAGCTGAGCAGCGAATTTCTATTTAACCACCTGCTATCATGAGAGACCTCAGGGCTGCATGTTTTGAGCCCAGTTCTGATCCTGAAAAGCGTTTCCAACCCCACTTACAAGTAAAACTAGCTAAAATGTGCCTGGCTGCTTTTCACTGAAAAGCTCATTCTGTGTACATTTTTGGCATACGTTTGCTCCTGCCGGGTCAGCTGAGCAGCGAATTTCTATTTAACCACCTGCTATCATGAGAGACCTCAGGGCTGCATGTTTTGAGCCCAGTACTGATCCTGAAAAGCGTTTCCAACCCCATTTACAAGTAAAACTAGCTAAAATGTGCCTGGCTGCTATTCACTGAAAAGCTCATTCTGTGTACATTTTTAGCATACGTTTGCTCCTACCTGGTCAGCTGAGCAGCGAATTTCTATTTAACCACCTGCTTTCATGGGAGACCTCAGGGCTGCATGTTGTGAGCCCAGTACTGATCCTGAAAAGCGTTTCCAACCCCACTTACAAGTAAAACTAGCTAAAATGTGCCTGGCTGCTATTCACTGAAAAGCTCATTCTGTGTACATTTTTGGCATACGTTTGCTCCTACCGGGTCAGCTGAGCAGCGAATTTCTATTTAACCACCTGCTATCATGAGAGACCTCAGGGCTGCATGTTTTGAGCCCAGTACTGATCCTGAAAAGCGTTTCCAACCCCACTTACAAGTAAAACTAGCTAAAATGTGCCTGGCTTCTCTTCACTGAAAAGCTCATTCTGAGTACATTTTTAGCATACGTTTGCTCCTGCCGGGTCAGCTGAGCAGCGAATATCTATTTAACCACCTGCTATCATGAGAGACCTCAGGGCTGCATGTTTTGAGCCCAGTACTGATCCTGAAAAGCGTTTCCAACCCCACTTACAAGTAAAACTAGCTAAAATGTGCCTGGCTGCTATTCACTGAAAAGCTCATTCTGTGTACATTTTTGGCATACGTTTGCTCCTACCGGGTCAGCTGAGCAGCGAATTTCTATTTAACCACCTGCTATCATGAGAGACCTCAGGGCTGCATGTTTTGAGCCCAGTACTGATCCTGAAAAGCGTTTCCAACCCCACTTACAAGTAAAACTAGCTAAAATGTGCCTGGCTTCTCTTCACTGAAAAGCTCATTCTGAGTACATTTTTAGCATACGTTTGCTCCTGCCGGGTCAGCTGAGCAGCGAATTTCTATTTAACCACCTGCTATCATGAGAGACCTCAGGGCTGCATGTTTTGAGCCCAATACTGATCCTGAAAAGCGTTTCCAACCCCATTTACAAGTAAAACTAGCTAAAATGTGCCTGGCTGCTATTCACTGAAAAGCTCATTCTGTGTACATTTTTGGCATACGTTTGCTCCTACCTGGTCAGCTGAGCAGCAAATTTCTATTTAACCACCTGCTTTCATGAGAGACCTCAGGGCTGCATGTTTTGAGCCCAGTACTGAGCCTGAAAAGCATTTCCAACCCTACTTACAAGTAAAACTAGCTAAAATGTGCCTGGCTTCTCTTCACTGAAAAGCTCATTCTGAGTACATTTTTAGCATACGTTTGCTCCTGCCGGGTCAGCTGAGCAGCGAATTTCTATTTAACCACCTGCTATCATAAGAGACCTCAGGGCTGCATGTTTTGAGCCCAGTACTGATCCTGAAAAGCGTTTCCAACCCCACTTACAAGTAAAACTAGCTAAAATGTGCCTGGCTTCTCTTCACTGAAAAGCTCATTCTGAGTACATTTTTAGCATACGTTTGCTCCTGCCGGGTCAGCTGAGCAGCGAATTTCTATTTAATCACCTGCTATCATGAGAGACCTCAGGGCTGCATGTTTTGAGCCCAGTACTGAGCCTGAAAAGCATTTCCAACCCCACTTACAAGTAAAACTAGCTAAAATGTGCCTGGCTGCTATTCACTGAAAAGCTCCTTCTGTGTACATTTTTGGCATACGTTTGCTCCTACCGGGTCAACTGAGCAGCGAATTTCTATCTAACCACCTGCTATCACGAGAGACCTCAGGGCTGCATGTTTTGAGCCCAGTACTGATCCTGAAAAGCGTTTCCAACCCCACTTACAAGTAAAACTAGCTAAAATGTGCCTGGCTTCTCTTTACTGAAAAGCTCATTCTGAGTACATTTTTAGCATACGTTTGCTCCTGCCGGGTCAGCTGAGCAGCAAATTTCTATTTAACCACCTGCTATCATGAGAGACCTCAGGGCTGCATGTTTTGAGCCCAGTACTGATCCTGAAAAGCGTTTCCAACCCCATTTACAAGTAAAACTAGCTAAAATGTGCCTGGCTGCTATTCACTGAAAAGCTCATTCTGTGTACATTTTTGGCATACGTTTGCTCCTACCTGGTCAGCTGAGCAGCGAATTTCTATTTAACCACCTGCTTTCATGAGAGACCTCAGGGCTGCATGTTTTGAGCCCAGTACCGAGCCTGAAAAGCATTTCCAACCCTACTTACAAGTAAAACTAGCTAAAATGTGCCTGGCTTCTCTTCACTGAAAAGCTCATTCTGAGTACATTTTTAGCATACGTTTGCTCCTGCCGGGTCAGCTGAGCAGCGAATTTCTATTTAACCACCTGCTATCATAAGAGACCTCAGGGCTGCATGTTTTGAGCCCAGTACTGATCCTGAAAAGCGTTTCCAACCCCACTTACAAGTAAAACTAGCTAAAATGTGCCTGGCTTCTCTTCACTGAAAAGCTCATTCTGAGTACATTTTTAGCATACGTTTGCTCCTGCCGGGTCAGCTGAGCAGCGAATTTCTATTTAATCACCTGCTATCATGAGAGACCTCAGGGCTGCATGTTTTGAGCCCAGTACTGAGCCTGAAAAGCATTTCCAACCCCACTTACAAGTAAAACCAGCTAAAATGTGCCTGGCTTCTCTTCACTGAAAAGCTCATTCTGAGTACATTTTAAGCATACGTTTGCTCCTGCCGGGTCAGCTGAGCAGCAAATTTCTATTTAACCACCTGCTATCATGAGAGACCTCAGGGCTGCATGTTTTGAGCCCAGTACTGATCCTGAAAAGCGTTTCCAACCCCATTTACAAGTAAAACTAGCTAAAATGTGCCTGGCTGCTATTCACTGAAAAGCTCATTCTGTGTACATTTTTGGCATACGTTTGCTCCTACCTGGTCAGCTGAGCAGCGAATTTCTATTTAACCACCTGCTATCACGAGAGACCTCAGGGCTGCATGTTTTGAGCCCAGTACTGATCCTGAAAAGCGTTTCCAACCCCTCTTACAAGTAAAACTAGCTAAAATGTGCCTGGCTGCTATTCACTGAAAAGCTCAATCTGTGTACATTTTTGGCATACGTTTGCTCCTACCGGGTCAGCTGAGCAGCGAATTTCTATTTAACCACCTGCTTTCATGAGAGACCTCAGGGCTGCATGATTTGAGCCCAGTACTGAGCCTGAAAAGCTTTCCAACCCCACTTACAAGTAAAACTAGCTAAAATGTGCCTGGCTGCTATTCACTAAAAAGCTCATTCTGTGTACATTTTTGGCATACGTTTGCTCCTACCGGGTCAGCTGAGCAGCGAATTTCTATTTAACCACTTGCTTTCATGAGAGACCTCAGGGCTGCATGTTTTGAGCCCAGTACTGAGCCTGAAAAGCATTTCCAACACCACTTACAAGTAAAACTAGCTAAAATGTGCCTGGCTTCTCTTCACTGAAAAGCTCATTCTGAGTACATTTTTAGCATACGTTTGCTCCTGCCGGGTCAGCTGAGCAGCGAATTTCTATTTAACCACCTGCTATCATGAGAGACCTCAGGGCTGCATGTTTTGAGCCCAGTACTGATCCTGAAAAGCGTTTCCAACCCCACTTACGAGTAAAACTAGCTAAAATGTGCCTGTCTGCTATTCACTGAAAAGCTCATTCTGTGTACATTTTTGGCATACGTTTGCTCCTACCGGGTCAGCTGAGCAGCAAATTTCTATTTAACCACCTGCTTTCATGAGAGACCTCAGGGCTGCATGTTTTGAGGCCTGTACTGAGCCTGAAAAGCATTTCCAACCCCACTTACAAGTAAAACTAGCTAAAATGTGCCTGGCTTCTCTTCACTGAAAAGCTCATTCTGAGTACATTTTTAGCATACGTTTGCTCCTGCCGGGTCAGCTGAGCAGCGAATTTCTATTTAACCACCTGCTTTCATGAGAGACCTCAGGGCTGCATGATTTGAGCCCAGTACTGAGCCTGAAAAGCTTTCCAACCCCACTTACAAGTAAAACTAGCTAAAATGTGCCTGGCTGCTATTCACTAAAAAGCTCATTCTGTGTACATTTTTGCCATACGTTTGCTCCTACCGGGTCAGCTGAGCAGCGAATTTCTATTTAACCACCTGCTATCATGAGAGACCTCAGGGCTGCATGTTTTGAGCCCAGTTCTAATCCTGAAAAGCGTTTCCAACCCCACTTACAAGTAAAACTAGCTAAAATGTGCCTGGCTGCTTTTCACTGAAAAGCTCATTCTGTGTACATTTTTGGCATACGTTTGCTCCTGCCGGGTCAGCTGAGCAGCGAATTTCTATTTAACCACCTGCTATCATGAGAGACCTCAGGGCTGCATGTTTTGAGCCCAGTACTGATCCTGAAAAGCGTTTCCAACCCCATTTACAAGTAAAACTAGCTAAAATGTGCCTGGCTGCTATTCACTGAAAAGCTCATTCTGTGTACATTTTTAGCATACGTTTGCTCCTACCTGGTCAGCTGAGCAGCGAATTTCTATTTAACCACCTGCTTTCATGGGAGACCTCAGGGCTGCATGTTGTGAGCCCAGTACTGATCCTGAAAAGCGTTTCCAACCCCACTTACAAGTAAAACTAGCTAAAATGTGCCTGGCTGCTATTCACTGAAAAGCTCATTCTGTGTACATTTTTGGCATACGTTTGCTCCTACCGGGTCAGCTGAGCAGCGAATTTCTATTTAACCACCTGCTATCATGAGAGACCTCAGGGCTGCATGTTTTGAGCCCAGTACTGATCCTGAAAAGCGTTTCCAACCCCACTTACAAGTAAAACTAGCTAAAATGTGCCTGGCTTCTCTTCACTGAAAAGCTCATTCTGAGTACATTTTTAGCATACGTTTGCTCCTGCCGGGTCAGCTGAGCAGCGAATTTCTATTTAACCACCTGCTATCATGAGAGACCTCAGGGCTGCATGTTTTGAGCCCAGTACTGATCCTGAAAAGCGTTTCCAACCCCATTTACAAGTAAAACTAGCTAAAATGTGCCTGGCTGCTATTCACTGAAAAGCTCATTCTGTGTACATTTTTGGCATACGTTTGCTCCTACCTGGTCAGCTGAGCAGCAAATTTCTATTTAACCACCTGCTTTCATGAGAGACCTCAGGGCTGCATGTTTTGAGCCCAGTACTGAGCCTGAAAAGCATTTCCAACCCTACTTACAAGTAAAACTAGCTAAAATGTGCCTGGCTTCTCTTCACTGAAAAGCTCATTCTGAGTACATTTTTAGCATACGTTTGCTCCTGCCGGGTCAGCTGAGCAGCGAATTTCTATTTAACCACCTGCTATCATGAGAGACCTCAGGGCTGCATGTTTTGAGCCCAGTACTGATCCTGAAAAGCGTTTCCAACCCCACTTACAAGTAAAACTAGCTAAAATGTGCCTGGCTTCTCTTCACTGAAAAGCTCATTCTGAGTACATTTTTAGCATACGTTTGCTCCTGCCGGGTCAGCTGAGCAGCGAATTTCTATTTAATCACCTGCTATCATGAGAGACCTCAGGGCTGCATGTTTTGAGCCCAGTACTGAGCCTGAAAAGCATTTCCAACCCCACTTACAAGTAAAACTAGCTAAAATGTGCCTGGCTTCTCTTCACTGAAAAGCTCATTCTGAGTACATTTTAAGCATACGTTTGCTCCTGCCGGGTCAGCTGAGCAGCGAATTTCTATTTAACCACCTGCTATCATGAGAGACCTCATGGCTGCATGTTTTGAGCCCAGTACTGATCCTGAAAAGCGTTTCCAACCCCACTTACAAATAAAACTAGCTAAAATGTGCCTGGCTGCTATTCACTGAAAAGCTCCTTCTGTGTACATTTTTGGCATACGTTTGCTCCTACCGGGTCAACTGAGCAGCGAATTTCTATCTAACCACCTACTATCATGAGAGACCTCAGGGCTGCATGTTTTGAGCCCAGTACTGATCCTGAAAAGCGTTTCCAACCCCACTTACAAGTAAAACTAGCTAAAATGTGCCTGGCTTCTCTTCACTGAAAAGCTCATTCTGAGTACATTTTTAGCATACGTTTGCTCCTGCCGGGTCAGCTGAGCAGCGAATTTCTATTTAATCACCTGCTATCATGAGAGACCTCAGGGCTGCATGTTTTGAGCCCAGTACTGAGCCTGAAAAGCATTTCCAACCCCACTTACAAGTAAAACTAGCTAAAATGTGCCTGGCTTCTCTTCACTGAAAAGCTCATTCTGAGTACATTTTAAGCATACGTTTGCTCCTGCCGGGTCAGCTGAGCAGCGAATTTCTATTTAACCACCTGCTATCATGAGAGACCTCATGGCTGCATGTTTTGAGCCCAGTACTGATCCTGAAAAGCGTTTCCAACCCCACTTACAAATAAAACTAGCTAAAATTGCCTGGCTGCTATTCACTGAAAAGCTCATTCTGTGTACATTTTTGGCATACGTTTGCTCCTACCGGGTCAACTGAGCAGCGAATTTCATTTAACCACCTGCTATCACGAGAGACCTCAGGGCTGCATGTTTTGAGCCCAGTACTGATCCTGAAAAGCGTTTCCAACCCCACTTACAAGTAAAACTAGCTAAAATGTGCCTGGCTTCTCTTCACTGAAAAGCTCATTCTGAGTACATTTTTAGCATACGTTTGCTCCTGCCGGGTCAGCTGAGCAGCGAATTTCTATTTAACCACCTGCTATCATGAGAGACCTCAGGGCTGCATGTTTTGAGCCCAGTACTGATCCTGAAAAGCGTTTCCAACCCCATTTACAAGTAAAACTAGCTAAAATGTGCCTGGCTGCTATTCACGAAAAACTCATTCTGTGTACATTTTTGGCATACGTTTTCTCCTACCTGGTCAGCTGAGCAGAGAATTTCTATTTAACCACCTGCTTTCATGAGAGACCTCAGGGCTGCATGTTTTGAGCCCAGTACTGAGCCTGAAAAGCATTTCCAACCCCACTTACAAGTAAAACTAGCTAAAATGTGCCTGGCTTCTCTTCACTGAAAAGCTCATTCTGAGTACATTTTTAGCATACGTTTGCACCTGCCGGGTCAGCTGAGCAGCGAATTTCTATTTAACCACCTGCTATCACGAGAGACCTCAGGGCTGCATGTTTTGAGCCCAGTACTGATCCTGAAAAGCGTTTCCAACCCCTCTTACAAGTAAAACTAGCTAAAATGTGCCTGGCTTCTCTTCACTGAAAAGCTCATTCTGAGTACATTTTTAGCATACGTTTGCTCCTGCCGGGTCAGCTGAGCAGCGAATTTCTATTTAATCACCTGCTATCATGAGAGACCTCAGGGCTGCATGTTTTGAGCCCAGTACTGAGCCTTAAAAGCATTTCCAACCCCACTTACAAGTAAAACTAGCTAAAATGTGCCTGGCTTCTCTTCACTGAAAAGCTCATTCTGAGTACATTTTAAGCATACGTTTGCTCCTGCCGGGTCAGCTGAGCAGCGAATTTCTATTTAACCACCTGCTATCATGAGAGACCTCATGGCTGCATGTTTTGAGCCCAGTACTGATCCTGAAAAGCGTTTCCAACCCCACTTACAAATAAAACTAGCTAAAATGTGCCTGGCTGCTATTCACTGAAAAGCTCATTCTGTGTACATTTTTGGCATACGTTTGCTCCTACCGGGTCAGCTGAGCAGCGAATTTCTATTTAAGCACCTGCTATCACGAGAGACCTCAGGGCTGCATGTTTTGAGCCCAGTACTGATCCTGAAAAGCTTTTCCAACCCCACTTACAAGTAAAACTAGCTAAAATGTGACTGGTTTCTCTTCACTGAAAAGCTCATTCTGAGTACATTTTTAGCATGCGTTTGCTCCTGCCGGGTCAGCTGAGCAGCAAATTTCTATTTAACCACCTGCTATCATGAGAGACCTCAGGGCTGCATGTTTTGAGCCCAGTACTGATCCTGAAAAGCGTTTCCAACCCCACTTACAAGTAAAACTAGCTAAAATGTGCCTGGCTGCTATTCACTGAAAAGCTCATTCTGTGTACATTTTTGGCATACGTTTGCTCCTACCTGGTCAGCTGAGCAGCAAATTTCTATTTAACCACCTGCTTTCATGAGAGACCTCAGGGCTGCATGTTTTGAGCCCAGTACTGAGCCTGAAAAGCATTTCCAACCCTACTTACAAGTAAAACTAGCTAAAATGTGCCTGGCTTCTCTTCACTGAAATGCTCATTCTGAGTACATTTTTAGCATACGTTTGCTCCTGCCGGGTCAGCTGAGCAGCGAATTTCTATTTAACCACCTGCTATCATAAGAGACCTCAGGGCTGCATGTTTTGAGCCCAGTACTGAGCCTGAAAAGCATTTCCAACCCCACTTACAAGTAAAACTAGCTAAAATGTGCCTGGCTTCTCTTCACTGAAAAGCTCATTCTGAGTACATTTTAAGCATACGTTTGCTCCTGCCGGGTCAGCTGAGCAGCGAATTTCTATTTAACCACCTGCTATCATGAGAGACCTCATGGCTGCATGTTTTGAGCCCAGTACTGATCCTGAAAAGCGTTTCCAACCCCACTTACAAATAAAACTAGCTAAAATGTGCCTGGCTGCTATTCACTGAAAAGCTCATTCTGTGTACATTTTTGGCATACGTTTGCTCCTACCGGGTCAACTGAGCAGCGAATTTCTATTTAACCACCTGCTATCACGAGAGACCTCAGGGCTGCATGTTTTGAGCCCAGTACTGATCCTGAAAAGCGTTTCCAACTCCACTTACAAGTAAAACTAGCTAAAATGTGCCTGGCTTCTCTTCACTGAAAAGCTCATTCTGAGTACATTTTTAGCATACGTTTGCTCCTGCCGGGTCAGCTGAGCAGCGAATTTCTATTTAATCACCTGCTATCATGAGAGACCCCAAGGCTGCATGTTTTGAGCCCAGTACTGAGCCTGAAAAGCATTTCCAACCCCACTTACAAGTAAAACTAGCTAAAATGTGCCTGGCTTCTCTTCACTGAAAAGCTCATTCTGAGTACATTTTAAGCATACGTTTGCTCCTGCCGGGTCAGCTGAGCAGCGAATTTCTATTTAACCACCTGCTATCATGAGAGACCTCATGGCTGCATGTTTTGAGCCCAGTACTGATCCTGAAAAGCGGTTCCAACCCCACTTACAAATAAAACTAGCTAAAATGTGCCTGGCTGCTATTCACTGAAAAGCTCATTCTGTGTACATTTTTGGCATACGTTTGCTCCTACCGGGTCAACTGAGCAGCAAATTTCTATTTAACCACCTGCTATCACGAGAGACCTCAGGGCTGCATGTTTTGAGCCCAGTACTGATCCTGAAAAGCGTTTCCAACCCCACTTACAAGTAAAACTAGCTAAAATGTGCCTGGCTTCTCTTCACTGAAAAGCTCATTCTGAGTACATTTTCTAGCATACGTTTGCTCCTGCCTGGTCAGCTGAGCAGCGAATTTCTATTTAACCACCTGCTATCATGAGAGACCTCAGGGCTGCATGTTTTGAGCCCAGTACTGATCCTGAAAAGCGTTTCCAACCCCATTTACAAGTAAAACTAGCTAAAATGTGCCTGGCTGCTATTCACTGAAAAGCTCATTCTGTGTACATTTTTGGCATACGTTTGCTCCTACCTGGTCAGCTGAGCAGCGAATTTCTATTTAACCACCTGCTTTCATGAGAGACCTCAGGGCTGCATGTTTTGAGCCCAGTACTGAGCCTGAAAAGCATTTCCAACCCTACTTACAAGTAAAACTAGCTAAAATGTGCCTGGCTTCTCTTCACTGAAAAGCTCATTCTGAGTACATTTTTAGCATACGTTTGCTCCTGCCGGGTCAGCTGAGCAGCGAATTTCTATTTAACCACCTGCTATCATAAGAGACCTCAGGGCTGCATGTTTTGAGCCCAGTACTGATCCTGAAAAGCGTTTCCAACCCCACTTACAAGTAAAACTAGCTAAAATGTGCCTGGCTTCTCTTCACTGAAAAGCTCATTCTGAGTACATTTTTAGCATACGTTTGCTCCTGCCGGGTCAGCTGAGCAGCGAATTTCTATTTAATCACCTGCTATCATGAGAGACCTCAGGGCTGCATGTTTTGAGCCCAGTACTGAGCCTGAAAAGCATTTCCAACCCCACTTACAAGTAAAACTAGCTAAAATGTGCCTGGCTTCTCTTCACTGAAAAGCTCATTCTGAGTACATTTTAAGCATACGTTTGCTCCTGCCGGGTCAGCTGAGCAGCGAATTTCTATTTACCCACCTGCTATCATGAGAGACCTCATGGCTGCATGTTTTGAGCCCAGTACTGATCCTGAAAAGCGTTTCCAACCCCACTTACAAATAAAACTAGCTAAAATGTGCCTGGCTGCTATTCACTGAAAAGCTCATTCTGTGTACATTTTTGGCATACGTTTGCTCCTACCGGGTCAACTGAGCAGCGAATTTCTATTTAACCACCTGCTTTCACGAGAGACCTCAGGGCTGCATGTTTTGAGCCCAGTACTGATCCTGAAAAGCGTTTCCAACCCCACTTACAAGTAAAACTAGCTAAAATGTGCCTGGCTGTATTTCACTGAAAAGCTCATTCTGTGTACATTTTTGGCATACGTTTGCTCCTGCCGGGTCAGCTGAGCAGCGAATTTCTATTTAACCACCTGCTATCATGAGAGACCTCAGGGCTGCATGTTTTGAGCCCAGTACTGAGCCTGAAAAGCATTTCCAACCCTACTTACAAGTAAAACTAGCTAAAATGTGCCTGGCTTCTCTTCACTGAAAAGCTCATTCTGAGTACATTTTTAGCATACGTTTGCTCCTGCCGGGTCAGCTGAGCAGCGAATTTCTATTTAACCACCTGCTATCATAAGAGACCTCAGGGCTGCATGTTTTGAGCCCAGTACTGATCCTGAAAAGCGTTTCCAACCCCACTTACAAGTAAAACTAGCTAAAATGTGCCTGGCTTCTCTTCACTGAAAAGCTCATTCTGAGTACATTTTTAGCATACGTTTGCTCCTGCCGGGTCAGCTGAGCAGCGAATTTCTATTTAATCACCTGCTATCATGAGAGACCTCAGGGCTGCATGTTTTGAGCCCAGTACTGAGCCTGAAAAGCATTTCCAACCCCACTTACAAGTAAAACTAGCTAAAATGTGCCTGGCTTCTCTTCACTGAAAAGCTCATTCTGAGTACATTTTAAGCATACGTTTGCTCCTGCCGGGTCAGCTGAGCAGCGAATTTCTATTTAACCACCTGCTATCATGAGAGACCTCATGGCTGCATGTTTTGAGCCCAGTACTGATCCTGAAAAGCATTTCCAACCCTACTTACAAGTAAAACTAGCTAAAATGTGCCTGGCTTCTCTTCACTGAAAAGCTCATTCTGAGTACATTTTTAGCATACGTTTGCTCCTGCCGGGTCAGCTGAGCAGCGAATTTCTATTTAACCACCTGCTATCATAAGAGACCTCAGGGCTGCATGTTTTCAGCCCAGTACTGATCCTGAAAAGCGTTTCCAACCCCACTTACAAGTAAAACTAGCTAAAATGTGCCTGGCTTCTCTTCACTGAAAAGCTCATTCTGAGTACATTTTTAGCATACGTTTGCTCCTGCCGGGTCAGCTGAGCAGCGAATTTCTATTTAATCACCTGCTATCATGAGAGACCTCAGGGCTGCATGTTTTGAGCCCAGTACTGAGCCTGAAAAGCATTTCCAACCCCACTTACAAGTAAAACTAGCTAAAATGTGCCTGGCTTCTCTTCACTGAAAAGCTCATTCTGAGTACATTTTAAGCATACGTTTGCTCCTGCCGGGTCAGCTGAGCAGCGAATTTCTATTTACCCACCTGCTATCATGAGAGACCTCATGGCTGCATGTTTTGAGCCCAGTACTGATCCTGAAAAGCGTTTCCAACCCCACTTACAAATAAAACTAGCTAAAATGTGCCTGGCTGCTATTCACTGAAAAGCTCATTCTGTGTACATTTTTGGCATACGTTTGCTCCTGCCGGGTCAGCTGAGCAGCGAATTTCTATTTAACCACCTGCTATCATAAGAGACCTCAGGGCTGCATGTTTTGAGCCCAGTACTGATCCTGAAAAGCGTTTCCAACCCCACTTACAAGTAAAACTAGCTAAAATGTGCCTGGCTTCTCTTCACTGAAAAGCTCATTCTGAGTACATTTTTAGCATACGTTTGCTCCTGCCGGGTCAGCTGAGCAGCGAATTTCTATTTAATCACCTGCTATCATGAGAGACCTCAGGGCTGCATGTTTTGAGCCCAGTACTGAGCCTGAAAAGCATTTCCAACCCCACTTACAAGTAAAACTAGCTAAAATGTGCCTGGCTTCTCTTCACTGAAAAGCTCATTCTGAGTACATTTTAAGCATACGTTTGCTCCTGCCGGGTCAGCTGAGCAGCGAATTTCTATTTAACCACCTGCTATCATGAGAGACCTCAGGGCTGCATGTTTTGAGCCCAGTACTGATCCTGAAAAGCGTTTCCAACCCCATTTACAAGTAAAACTAGCTAAAATGTGCCTGGCTGCTATTCACTGAAAAGCTCATTCTGTGTACATTTTTGGCATACGTTTGCTCCTACCTGGTCAGCTGAGCAGCAAATTTCTATTTAACCACCTGCTTTCATGAGAGACCTCAGGGCTGCATGTTTTGAGCCCAGTACTGAGCCTGAAAAGCATTTCCAACCCTACTTACAAGTAAAACTAGCTAAAATGTGCCTGGCTTCTCTTCACTGAAAAGCTCATTCTGAGTACATTTTTAGCATACGTTTGCTCCTGCCGGGTCAGCTGAGCAGCGAATTTCTATTTAACCACCTGCTATCATAAGAGACCTCAGGGCTGCATGTTTTGAGCCCAGTACTGATCCTGAAAAGCGTTTCCAACCCCACTTACAAGTAAAACTAGCTAAAATGTGCCTGGCTTCTCTTCACTGAAAAGCTCATTCTGAGTACATTTTTAGCATACGTTTGCTTCTGCCGGGTCAGCTGAGCAGCGAATTTCTATTTAATCACCTGCTATCATGAGAGACCTCAGGGCTGCATGTTTTGAGCCCAGTACTGAGCCTGAAAAGCATTTCCAACCCCACTTACAAGTAAAACTAGCTAAAATGTGCCTGGCTTCTCTTTACTGAAAAGCTCATTCTGAGTACATTTTTAGCATACGTTTGCTCCTGCCGGGTCAGCTGAGCAGCGAATTTCTATTTAACCACCTGCTATCATGAGAGACCTCAGGGCTGCATGTTTTGAGCCCAGTACTGATCCTGAAAAGCGTTTCCAACCCCATTTACAAGTAAAACTAGCTAAAATGTGCCTGGCTGCTATTCACTGAAAAGCTCATTCTGTGTACATTTTTGGCATACGTTTGCTCCTACCTGGTCAGCTGAGCAGCGAATTTCTATTTAACCACCTGCTTTCATGAGAGACCTCAGGGCTGCATGTTTTGAGCCCAGTACTGAGCCTGAAAAGCATTTCCAACCCTACTTACAAGTAAAACTAGCTAAAATGTGCCTGGCTTCTCTTCACTGAAAAGCTCATTCTGAGTACATTTTTAGCATACGTTTGCTCCTGCCGGGTCAGCTGAGCAGCGAATTTCTATTTAACCACCTGCTATCATAAGAGACCTCAGGGCTGCATGTTTTGAGCCCAGTACTGATCCTGAAAAGCGTTTCCAACCCCACTTACAAGTAAAACTAGCTAAAATGTGCCTGGCTTCTCTTCACTGAAAAGCTCATTCTGAGTACATTTTTAGCATACGTTTGCTCCTGCCGGGTCAGCTGAGCAGCGAATTTCTATTTAATCACCTGCTATCATGAGAGACCTCAGGGCTGCATGTTTTGAGCCCAGTACTGAGCCTGAAAAGCATTTCCAACCCCACTTACAAGTAAAACTAGCTAAAATGTGCCTGGCTTCTCTTCACTGAAAAGCTCATTCTGAGTACATTTTAAGCATACGTTTGCTCCTGCCGGGTCAGCTGAGCAGCGAATTTCTATTTAACCACCTGCTATCATGAGAGACCTCATGGCTGCATGTTTTGAGCCCAGTACTGATCCTGAAAAGCGTTTCCAACCCCACTTACAAATAAAACTAGCTAAAATGTGCCTTGCTGCTATTCACTGAAAAGCTCATTCTGTGTACATTTTTGGCATACGTTTGCTCCTATCGGGTCAACTGAGCAGCGAATTTCTATTTAACCACCTGCTATCACGAGAGACCTCAGGGCTGCATGTTTTGAGCCCAGTACTGATCCTGAAAAGCGTTTCCAACCCCACTTACAAGTAAAACTAGCTAAAATGTGCCTGGCTTCTCTTCACTGAAAAGCTCATTCTGAGTACATTTTTAGCATACGTTTGCTCCTGCCGGGTCAGCTGAGCAGCGAATTTCTATTTAACCACCTGCTATCATGAGAGACCTCAGGGCTGCATGTTTTGAGCCCAGTACTGATCCTGAAAAGCGTTTCCAACCCCATTTACAAGTAAAACTAGCTAAAATGTGCCTGGCTGCTATTCACGAAAAACTCATTCTGTGTACATTTTTGGCATACGTTTGCTCCTACCTGGTCAGCTGAGCAGCGAATTTCTATTTAACCACCTGCTATCACGAGAGACCTCAGGGCTGCATGTTTTGAGCCCAGTACTGATCCTGAAAAGCGTTTCCAACCCCTCTTACAAGTAAAACTAGCTAAAATGTGCCTGGCTGCTATTCACTGAAAAGCTCAATCTGTGTACATTTTTGGCATACGTTTGCTCCTACCGGGTCAGCTGAGCAGCGAATTTCTATTTAACCACCTGCTTTCATGAGAGACCTCAGGGCTGCATGATTTGAGCCCAGTACTGAGCCTGAAAAGCTTTCCAACCCCACTTACAAGTAAAACTAGCTAAAATGTGCCTGGCTGCTATTCACTAAAAAGCTCATTCTGTGTACATTTTTGGCATACGTTTGCTCCTACCGGGTCAGCTGAGCAGCGAATTTCTATTTAACCACTTGCTTTCATGAGAGACCTCAGGGCTGCATGTTTTGAGCCCAGTACTGAGCCTGAAAAGCATTTCCAACACCACTTACAAGTAAAACTAGCTAAAATGTGCCTGGCTTCTCTTCACTGAAAAGCTCATTCTGAGTACATTTTTAGCATACGTTTGCTCCTGCCGGGTCAGCTGAGCAGCGAATTTCTATTTAACCACCTGCTATCATGAGAGACCTCAGGGCTGCATGTTTTGAGCCCAGTACTGATCCTGAAAAGCGTTTCCAACCCCACTTACGAGTAAAACTAGCTAAAATGTGCCTGTCTGCTATTCACTGAAAAGCTCATTCTGTGTACATTTTTGGCATACGTTTGCTCCTACCGGGTCAGCTGAGCAGCAAATTTCTATTTAACCACCTGCTTTCATGAGAGACCTCAGGGCTGCATGTTTTGAGGCCTGTACTGAGCCTGAAAAGCATTTCCAACCCCACTTACAAGTAAAACTAGCTAAAATGTGCCTGGCTTCTCTTCACTGAAAAGCTCATTCTGAGTACATTTTTAGCATACGTTTGCTCCTGCCGGGTCAGCTGAGCAGCGAATTTCTATTTAACCACCTGCTTTCATGAGAGACCTCAGGGCTGCATGATTTGAGCCCAGTACTGAGCCTGAAAAGCTTTCCAACCCCACTTACAAGTAAAACTAGCTAAAATGTGCCTGGCTGCTATTCACTAAAAAGCTCATTCTGTGTACATTTTTGGCATACGTTTGCTCCTACCGGGTCAGCTGAGCAGCGAATTTCTATTTAACCACCTGCTATCATGAGAGACCTCAGGGCTGCATGTTTTGAGCCCAGTTCTGATCCTGAAAAGCGTTTCCAACCCCACTTACAAGTAAAACTAGCTAAAATGTGCCTGGCTGCTTTTCACTGAAAAGCTCATTCTGTGTACATTTTTGGCATACGTTTGCTCCTGCCGGGTCAGCTGAGCAGCGAATTTCTATTTAACCACCTGCTATCATGAGAGACCTCAGGGCTGCATGTTTTGAGCCCAGTACTGATCCTGAAAAGCGTTTCCAACCCCATTTACAAGTAAAACTAGCTAAAATGTGCCTGGCTGCTATTCACTGAAAAGCTCATTCTGTGTACATTTTTAGCATACGTTTGCTCCTACCTGGTCAGCTGAGCAGCGAATTTCTATTTAACCACCTGCTTTCATGGGAGACCTCAGGGCTGCATGTTGTGAGCCCAGTACTGATCCTGAAAAGCATTTCCAACCCCACTTACAAGTAAAACTAGCTAAAATGTGCCTGGCTTCTCTTCACTGAAAAGCTCATTCTAAGTACATTTTAAGCATACGTTTGCTCCTGCCGGGTCAGCTGAGCAGCGAATTTCTATTTAACCACCTGCTATCATGAGAGACCTCATGGCTGCATGTTTTGAGCCCAGTACTGATCCTGAAAAGCGTTTCCAACCCCACTTACAAATAAAACTAGCTAAAATGTGCTTGGCTGCTATTCACTGAAAAGCTCATTCTGTGTACATTTTTGGCATACGTTTGCTCCTACCGGGTCAACTGAGCAGCGAATTTCTATTTAACCACCTGCTATCACGAGAGACCTCAGGGCTGCATGTTTTGAGCCCAGTACTGATCCTGAAAAGCGTTTCCAACCCCACTTACAAGTAAAACTAGCTAAAATGTGCCTGGCTTCTCTTCACTGAAAAGCTCATTCTGAGTACATTTTTAGCATACGTTTGCTCCTGCCGGGTCAGCTGAGCAGCGAATTTCTATTTAACCACCTGCTATCATGAGAGACCTCAGGGCTGCATGTTTTGAGCCCAGTACTGATCCTGAAAAGCGTTTCCAACCCCATTTACAAGTAAAACTAGCTAAAATGTGCCTGGCTGCTATTCACGAAAAACTCATTCTGTGTACATTTTTGGCATACGTTTGCTCCTACCTGGTCAGCTGAGCAGCGAATTTCTATTTAACCACCTGCTATCACGAGAGACCTCAGGGCTGCATGTTTTGAGCCCAGTACTGATCCTGAAAAGCGTTTCCAACCCCTCTTACAAGTAAAACTAGCTAAAATGTGCCTGGCTGCTATTCACTGAAAAGCTCAATCTGTGTACATTTTTGGCATACGTTTGCTCCTACCGGGTCAGCTGAGCAGCGAATTTCTATTTAACCACCTGCTTTCATGAGAGACCTCAGGGCTGCATGATTTGAACCCAGTACTGAGCCTGAAAAGCTTTCCAACCCCACTTACGAGTAAAACTAGCTAAAATGTGCCTGGCTGCTATTCACTAAAAAGCTCATTCTGTGTACATTTTTGGCATACGTTTGCTCCTACCGGGTCAGCTGAGCAGCGAATTTCTATTTAACCACTTGCTTTCATGAGAGACCTCAGGGCTGCATGTTTTGAGCCCAGTACTGAGCCTGAAAAGCATTTCCAACACCACTTACAAGTAAAACTAGCTATAATGTGCCTGGCTTCTCTTCACTGAAAAGCTCATTCTGAGTACATTTTTAGCATACGTTTGCTCCTGCCGGGTCAGCTGAGCAGCGAATTTCTATTTAACCACCTGCTATCATGAGAGACCTCAGGGCTGCATGTTTTGAGCCCAGTACTGATCCTGAAAAGCGTTTCCAACCCCACTTACGAGTAAAACTAGCTAAAATGTGCCTGTCTGCTATTCACTGAAAAGCTCATTCTGTGTACATTTTTGGCATACGTTTGCTCCTACCGGGTCAGCTGAGCAGCAAATTTCTATTTAACCACCTGCTTTCATGAGAGACCTCAGGGCTGCATGTTTTGAGGCCTGTACTGAGCCTGAAAAGCATTTCCAACCCCACTTACAAGTAAAACTAGCTAAAATGTGCCTGGCTTCTCTTCACTGAAAAGCTCATTCTGAGTACATTTTTAGCATACGTTTGCTCCTGCCGGGTCAGCTGAGCAGCGAATTTCTATTTAACCACCTGCTTTCATGAGAGACCTCAGGGCTGCATGATTTGAGCCCAGTACTGAGCCTGAAAAGCTTTCCAACCCCACTTACAAGTAAAACTAGCTAAAATGTGCCTGGCTGCTATTCACTAAAAAGCTCATTCTGTGTACATTTTTGGCATACGTTTGCTCCTACCGGGTCAGCTGAGCAGCGAATTTCTATTTAACCACCTGCTATCATGAGAGACCTCAGGGCTGCATGTTTTGAGCCCAGTTCTAATCCTGAAAAGCGTTTCCAACCCCACTTACAAGTAAAACTAGCTAAAATGTGCCTGGCTGCTTTTCACTGAAAAGCTCATTCTGTGTACATTTTTGGCATACGTTTGCTCCTGCCGGGTCAGCTGAGCAGCGAATTTCTATTTAACCACCTGCTATCATGAGAGACCTCAGGGCTGCATGTTTTGAGCCCAGTACTGATCCTGAAAAGCGTTTCCAACCCCATTTACAAGTAAAACTAGCTAAAACGTGCCTGGCTGCTATTCACTGAAAAGCTCATTCTGTGTACATTTTTAGCATACGTTTGCTCCTACCTGGTCAGCTGAGCAGCGAATTTCTATTTAACCACCTGCTTTCATGGGAGACCTCAGGGCTGCATGTTGTGAGCCCAGTACTGATCCTGAAAAGCGTTTCCAACCCCACTTACAAGTAAAACTAGCTAAAATGTGCCTGGCTGCTATTCACTGAAAAGCTCATTCTGTGTACATTTTTGGCATACGTTTGCTCCTACCGGGTCAGCTGAGCAGCGAATTTCTATTTAACCACCTGCTATCATGAGAGACCTCAGGGCTGCATGTTTTGAGCCCAGTACTGATCCTGAAAAGCGTTTCCAACCCCACTTACAAGTAAAACTAGCTAAAATGTGCCTGGCTTCTCTTCACTGAAAAGCTCATTCTGAGTACATTTTTAGCATACGTTTGCTCCTGCCGGGTCAGCTGAGCAGCGAATTTCTATTTAACCACCTGCTATCATGAGAGACCTCAGGGCTGCATGTTTTGAGCCCAGTACTGATCCTGAAAAGCGTTTCCAACCCCATTTACAAGTAAAACTAGCTAAAATGTGCCTGGCTGCTATTCACTGAAAAGCTCATTCTGTGTACATTTTTGGCATACGTTTGCTCCTACCTGGTCAGCTGAGCAGCAAATTTCTATTTAACCACCTGCTTTCATGAGAGACCTCAGGGCTGCATGTTTTGAGCCCAGTACTGAGCCTGAAAAGCATTTCCAACCCTACTTACAAGTAAAACTAGCTAAAATGTGCCTGGCTTCTCTTCACTGAAAAGCTCATTCTGAGTACATTTTTAGCATACGTTTGCTCCTGCCGGGTCAGCTGAGCAGCGAATTTCTATTTAACCACCTGCTATCATGAGAGACCTCAGGGCTGCATGTTTTGAGCCCAGTACTGATCCTGAAAAGCGTTTCCAACCCCACTTACAAGTAAAACTGCTAAAATGTGCCTGGCTTCTCTTCACTGAAAAGCTCATTCTGAGTACATTTTTAGCATACGTTTGCTCCTGCCGGGTCAGCTGAGCAGCGAATTTCTATTTAATCACCTGCTATCATGAGAGACCTCAGGGCTGCATGTTTTGAGCCCAGTACTGAGCCTGAAAAGCATTTCCAACCCCACTTACAAGTAAAACTAGCTAAAATGTGCCTGGCTTCTCTTCACTGAAAAGCTCATTCTGAGTACATTTTAAGCATACGTTTGCTCCTGCCGGGTCAGCTGAGCAGCGAATTTCTATTTAACCACCTGCTATCATGAGAGACCTCATGGCTGCATGTTTTGAGCCCAGTACTGATCCTGAAAAGCGTTTCCAACCCCACTTACAAATAAAACTAGCTAAAATGTGCCTGGCTGCTATTCACTGAAAAGCTCCTTCTGTGTACATTTTTGGCATACGTTTGCTCCTACCGGGTCAACTGAGCAGCGAATTTCTATCTAACCACCTACTATCACGAGAGACCTCAGGGCTGCATGTTTTGAGCCCAGTACTGATCCTGAAAAGCGTTTCCAACCCCACTTACAAGTAAAACTAGCTAAAATGTGCCTGGCTTCTCTTTACTGAAAAGCTCATTCTGAGTACATTTTTAGCATACGTTTGCTCCTGCCGGGTCAGCTGAGCAGCGAATTTCTATTTAACCACCTGCTATCATGAGAGACCTCAGGGCTGCATGTTTTGAGCCCAGTACTGATCCTGAAAAGCGTTTCCAACCCCATTTACAAGTAAAACTAGCTAAAATGTGCCTGGCTGCTATTCACTGAAAAGCTCATTCTGTGTACATTTTTGGCATACGTTTGCTCCTACCTGGTCAGCTGAGCAGCGAATTTCTATTTAACCACCTGCTTTCATGAGAGACCTCAGGGCTGCATGTTTTGAGCCCAGTACTGAGCCTGAAAAGCATTTCCAACCCTACTTACAAGTAAAACTAGCTAAAATGTGCCTGGCTTCTCTTCACTGAAAAGCTCATTCTGAGTACATTTTTAGCATACGTTTGCTCCTGCCGGGTCAGCTGAGCAGCGAATTTCTATTTAACCACCTGCTATCATAAGAGACCTCAGGGCTGCATGTTTTGAGCCCAGTACTGATCCTGAAAAGCGTTTCCAACCCCACTTACAAGTAAAACTAGCTAAAATGTGCCTGGCTTCTCTTCACTGAAAAGCTCATTCTGAGTACATTTTTAGCATACGTTTGCTCCTGCCGGGTCAGCTGAGCAGCGAATTTCTATTTAATCACCTGCTATCATGAGAGACCTCAGGGCTGCATGTTTTGAGCCCAGTACTGAGCCTGAAAAGCATTTCCAACCCCACTTACAAGTAAAACTAGCTAAAATGTGCCTGGCTTCTCTTCACTGAAAAGCTCATTCTGAGTACATTTTAAGCATACGTTTGCTCCTGCCGGGTCAGCTGAGCAGCGAATTTCTATTTAACCACCTGCTATCATGAGAGACCTCATGGCTGCATGTTTTGAGCCCAGTACTGATCCTGAAAAGCGTTTCCAACCCCACTTACAAATAAAACTAGCTAAAATGTGCCTGGCTGCTATTCACTGAAAAGCTCATTCTGTGTACATTTTTGGCATACGTTTGCTCCTACCGGGTCAACTGAGCAGCGAATTTCTATTTAACCACCTGCTATCACGAGAGACCTCAGGGCTGCATGTTTTGAGCCCAGTACTGATCCTGAAAAGCGTTTCCAACCCCACTTACAAGTAAAACTAGCTAAAATGTGCCTGGCTTCTCTTCACTGAAAAGCTCATTCTGAGTACATTTTTAGCATACGTTTGCTCCTGCCGGGTCAGCTGAGCAGCGAATTTCTATTTAACCACCTGCTATCATGAGAGACCTCAGGGCTGCATGTTTTGAGCCCAGTACTGATCCTGAAAAGCGTTTCCAACCCCATTTACAAGTAAAACTAGCTAAAATGTGCCTGGCTGCTATTCACGAAAAACTCATTCTGTGTACATTTTTGGCATACGTTTGCTCCTACCTGGTCAGCTGAGCAGAGAATTTCTATTTAACCACCTGCTTTCATGAGAGACCTCAGGGCTGCATGTTTTGAGCCCAGTACTGAGCCTGAAAAGCATTTCCAACCCCACTTACAAGTAAAACTAGCTAAAATGTGCCTGGCTTCTCTACACTGAAAAGCTCATTCTGAGTACATTTTTAGCATACGTTTGCACCTGCCGGGTCAGCTGAGCAGCGAATTTCTATTTAACCACCTGCTATCACGAGAGACCTCAGGGCTGCATGTTTTGAGCCCAGTACTGATCCTGAAAAGCGTTTCCAACCCCTCTTACAAGTAAAACTAGCTAAAATGTGCCTGGCTGCTATTCACTGAAAAGCTCAATCTGTGTACATTTTTGGCATACGTTTGCTCCTACCGGGTCAGCTGAGCAGCGAATTTCTATTTAACCACCTGCTTTCATGAGAGACCTCAGGGCTGCATGATTTGAGCCCAGTACTGAGCCTGAAAAGCTTTCCAACCCCACTTACAAGTAAAACTAGCTAAAATGTGCCTGGCTGCTATTCACTAAAAAGCTCATTCTGTGTACATTTTTGGCATACGTTTGCTCCTACCGGGTCAGCTGAGCAGCGAATTTCTATTTAACCACTTGCTTTCATGAGAGACCTCAGGGCTGCATGTTTTGAGCCCAGTACTGAGCCTGAAAAGCATTTCCAACACCACTTACAAGTAAAACTAGCTAAAATGTGCCTGGCTTCTCTTCACTGAAAAGCTCATTCTGAGTACAATTTTAGCATACGTTTGCTCCTGCCGGGTCAGCTGAGCAGCGAATTTCTATTTAACCACCTGCTATCATGAGAGACCTCAGGGCTGCATGTTTTGAGCCCAGTACTGATCCTGAAAAGCGTTTCCAACCCCACTTACGAGTAAAACTAGCTAAAATGTGCCTGTCTGCTATTCACTGAAAAGCTAATTCTGTGTACATTTTTGGCATACGTTTGCTCCTACCGGGTCAGCTGAGCAGCGAATTTCTATTTAACCACCTGCTTTCATGAGAGACCTCAGGGCTGCATGTTTTGAGGCCTGTACTGAGCCTGAAAAGCATTTCCAACCCCACTTACAAGTAAAACTAGCTAAAATGTGCCTGGCTTCTCTTCACTGAAAAGCTCATTCTGAGTACATTTTTAGCATACGTTTGCTCCTGCCGGGTCAGCTGAGCAGCGAATTTCTATTTAACCACCTGCTTTCATGAGAGACCTCAGGGCTGCATGATTTGAGCCCAGTACTGAGCCTGAAAAGCTTTCCAACCCCACTTACAAGTAAAACTAGCTAAAATGTGCCTGGCTTCTCTTCACTGAAAAGCTCATTCTGAGTACATTTTTAGCATACGTTTGCTCCTGCTGGGTCAGCTGAGCAGCGAATTTCTATTTAACCACCTGCTATCATGAGAGACCTCAGGGCTGCATGTTTTGAGCCCAGTACTGATCCTGAAAAGCGTTTCCAACCCCACTTACGAGTAAAACTAGCTAAAATGTGCCTGTCTGCTATTCACTGAAAAGCTCATTCTGTGTACATTTTTGGCATACGTTTGCTCCTACCGGGTCAGCTGAGCAGCGAATTTCTATTTAACCACCTGCTTTCATGAGAGACCTCAGGGCTGCATGTTTTGAGGCCTGTACTGAGCCTGAAAAGCATTTCCAACCCCACTTACAAGTAAAACTAGCTAAAATGTGCCTGGCTTCTCTTCACTGAAAAGCTCATTCTGAGTACATTTTTAGCATACGTTTGCTCCTGCCGGGTCAGCTGAGCAGCGAATTTCTATTTAACCACCTGCTATTATGAGAGACCTCAGGGCTGCATGTTTTGAGCCCAGTACTTAGCCTGAAAAGCATTTCCAACCCCACTTACAAGTAAAACTAGCTAAAATGTGCCTGGCTTCTCTTCACTGAAAAGCTCATTCTGAGTACATTTTTAGCATACGTTATCTCCTGCCGGGTCAGCTGAGCAGCGAATTTCTATTTAACCACCTGCTTTCATGAGAGACCTCATGAAAAGTGAGGGCTGCATGTTTTGAGCCCAGTACTGATCCTGAAAAGCGTTTCCAACCCCACTTACAAGTAAAACTAGCTAAAATGTGCCTGGCTGCTATTCACTGAAAAGCTCATTCTCTGTACATTTTTGGCATATGTTTCCTCCTACCGGGTCAGCTGAGCAGAGAATTTCTATTTAACCACCTGCTTTCATGAGAGACCTCAGAGCTGCATGTTTTGAGCCCAGTACTGAGCCTGAAAAGCATTTCCAACCCCACTTACAAGTAAAACTAGCTAAAATGTGCCTGGCTTCTCTTCACTGAAAAGCTCATTCTGAGTACATTTTTAGCATACGTTTGCTCCTGCCGGGTCAGCTGAGCAGCGAATTTCTATTTAACCACCTGCTTTCATGAGAGACCTCAGGGCTGCATGTTTTGAGCCCAGTACTGAGCCTGAAAAGCGTTTCCAACCCCACTTACAAGTAAAACTAGCTAAAATGTGCCTGGCTTCTCTTCACTGAAAAGCTCATTCTGAGTACATTTTTAGCATACGTTTGCTCCTGCTGGGTCAGCTGAGCAGCGAATTTCTATTTAACCACCTGCTATCATGAGAGACCTCAGGGCTGCATGTTTTGAGCCCAGTACTGAGCCTGAAAAGCATTTCCAACCCCACTTACAAGTAAAACTAGCTTAAATGTGCCTGGCTTCTCTTCACTGAAAAGCTCATTCTGAGTACATTTTAAGCATACGTTTGCTCCTGCCGGGTCAGCTGAGCAGTGAATTTCTATTTAACCACCTGCTATCATGAGAGACCTCAGGGCTGCATGTTTTGAGCCCAGTACTTAGCCTGAAAATCATTTCCAACCCCACTTACAAGTAAAACTAGCTAAAATGTGCCTGGCTTCTCTTCACTGAAAAGCTCATTCTGAGTACATTTTTAGCATACCTTTGCTCCTGCCGGGTCAGCTGAGCAGCGAATTTCTATTTAACCACCTGCTTTCATGAGAGACCTCAGGGATGCATGTTTTGAGCCCAGCACTGAGCCTGAAAAGCGTTTCCAACCCCACTTACAAGTAAAACTAGCTAAAATGTGCCTGGCTTCTCTTCACTGAAAAGCTCATTCTGAGTACATTTTTAGCATACGTTTGCTCCTGCCGGGTCAGCTGAGAAGCGAATTTCTATTTAACCACCTGCTTTCATGAGAGACCTCAGGGCTGCATGTTTTGAGCCGAGTATTGATACTGAAAAGCGTTTTCAACCCTATTTACAAGTAAAACTAGCTAAAATGTGCCTGGCTGCTATTCACTGAAAAGCTCATTCTGTGTACATTTTTGGCATACGTTTGCTCCTACTGGGTCAGCTGAGCAGCGAATTTCTATTTAACGACCTGCTTTCATGAGAGACCTCAGGGCTGCATGTTTTGAGCCCAGTACTGAGCCTGAAAAGCATTTCCAACCCCACTTACAAGTAAAACTAGCTAAAATGTGCCTGGCTTCTCTTCACTGAAAAGCTCATTCTGAGTACATTTTTAGCATACGTTTGCTCCTGCCGGGTCAGCTGAGCAGCGAATTTCTATTTAATCACCTGCTATCATGAGAGACCTCAGGGCTGCATGTTTTGAGCCCAGTACTGAGCCTGAAAAGCATTTCCAACCCCACTTACAAGTAAAACTAGCTAAAATGTGCCTGGCTTCTCTTCACTGAAAAGCTCATTCTGAGTATATTTTAAGCATACGTTTGCTCCTGCCGGGTCAGCTGAGCAGCGAATTTCTATTTAACCACCTGCTATCATGAGAGACCTCAGGGCTGCATGTTTTGAGCCCAGTACTGATCCTGAAAAGCGTTTCCAACCCCACTTACAAGTAAAACTAGCTAAAATGTGCCTGGCTGCTATTCACTGAAAAGCTCATTCTGTGTACATTTTCGGCATACGTTTGCTCCTACCGGGTCAGCTGAGCAGCGAATTTCTATTAACCACCTGCTATCACGAGAGACCTCAGGGCTGCATGTTTTGAGCCCAGTACTGATCCTGAAAAGCTTTTCCAACCCCACTTACAAGTAAAACTAGCTAAAATGTGCCTGGCTTCTCTTCACTGAACAGCTCATTCTGAGTACTTTTTTAGCATACGTTTGCTCCTGCCGGGTCAGCTGAGCTGCAAATTTCTATTTAACCACCTGCTTTCATGAGAGACCTCAGAGCTGCATGTTTTGAGCCCAGTACTGATCCTGAAAAGCGTTTCCAACCCCACTTACAAGTAAAACTAGCTAAAATGTGCCTGGCTTCTCTTCACTGAAAAGCTCATTCTGAGTACATTTTTAGCATACGTTTGCTCCTGCCGGGTCAGCTGAGCAGCGAATTTCTATTTAACCACCTGCTATCATGAGAGACCTCAGGGCTGCATGTTTTGAGCCCAGTTCTGATCCTGAAAAGCGTTTCAAACCCCACTTACAAGTAAAACTAGCTAAAATGTGCCTGGCTGCTTTTCACTGAAAAGCTCACTCTGTGTACATTTTTGGCATACGTTTGCTCCTGCCGGGTCAGCTGAGCAGCGAATTTCTATTTAACCACCTGCTATCATGAGAGACCTCAGGGCTGCATGTTTTGAGCCCAGTACTGATCCTGAAAAGCGTTTCCAACCCCATTTACAAGTAAAACTAGCTAAAATGTGCCTGGCTGCTATTCACTGAAAAGCTCATTCTGTGTACATTTTTAGCATACGTTTGCTCCTACCTGGTCAGCTGAGCAGCGAATTTCTATTTAACCACCTGCTTTCATGGGAGACCTCAGGGCTGCATGTTTTGAGCCCAGTACTGATCCTGAAAAGCGTTTCCAACCCCACTTACAAGTAAAACTAGCGAAAATGTGCCTGGCTGCTATTCACTGAAAAGCTCATTCTGTGTACATTTTTGGCATACGTTTGCTCCTACCGGGTCAGCTGAGCAGCGAATTTCTATTTAACCACCTGCTATCATGAGAGACCTCAGGGCTGCATGTTTTGAGCCCAGTACTGATCCTGAAAAGCGTTTCCAACCCCACTTACAAGTAAAACTAGCTAAAATGTGCCTGGCTTCTCTTCACTGAAAAGCTCATTCTGAGTACATTTTTAGCATACGTTTGCTCCTGCCGGGTCAGCTGAGCAGCGAATTTCTATTTAACCACCTGCTATCATGAGAGACCTCAGGGCTGCATGTTTTGAGCCCAGTACTGATCCTGAAAAGCGTTTCCAACCCCATTTACAAGTAAAACTAGCTAAAATGTGCCTGGCTGCTATTCACTGAAAAGCTCATTCTGTGTACATTTTTGGCATACGTTTGCTCCTACCTGGTCAGCTGAGCAGCGAATTTCTATTTAACCACCTGCTTTCATGAGAGACATCAGGGCTGCATGGTTTGAGCCCAGTACTGAGCCTGAAAAGCATTTCCAACCCCACTTACAAGTAAAACTAGCTAAAATGTGCCTGGCTTCTCTTCACTGAAAAGCTCATTCTGAGTACATTTTTAGCATACGTTTGCTCCTGCAGGGTCAGCTGAGCAGCGAATTTCTATTTAACCACCTGCTATCATGAGAAACCTCAGGGCTGCATGTTTTGAGCCCAGTACTGATCCTGAAAAGCGTTTCCAACCCCACTTACAAGTAAAACTATAAAATGTGCCTGGCTGCTATTCACTGAAAAGCTCATTCTCTGTACATTTTTGGCATATGTTTCCTCCTACCGGGTCAGCTGAGCAGGGAATTTCTATTTAACCACCTGCTATCATGAGAGACCTCAGGGCTGCATGTTTTGAGCCCAGTACTGAGCCTGAAAAGCGTTTCCCAACCCCACTTACAAGTAAAACTAGCTAAAATGTGCCTGGCTTCTCTTCACTGAAAAGCTCATTCTGAGTACATTTTTAGCATATGTTTGCTCCTGCCGGGTCAGCTGAGCAGCGAATTTCTATTTAACCACCTGCTTTCATGAGAGACCTCAGGGATGCATGTTTTGAGCCCAGCACTGAGCCTGAAAAGCGTTTCCAACCCCACTTACAAGTAAAACTAGCTAAAATGTGCCTGGCTTCTCTTCACTGAAAAGCTCATTCTGAGTACATTTTTAGCATACGTTTGCTCCTGCCGGGTCAGCTGAGCAGCGAATTTCTATTTAACCACCTGCTATCATGAGAGACCTCAGGGCTGCATGTTTTGAGCCCAGTACTGATCCTGAAAAGCGTTTCCAACCCCACTTACGAGTAAAACTAGCTAAAATGTGCCTGTCTGCTATTCACTGAAAAGCTCATTCTGTGTACATTTTTGGCATACGTTTGCTCCTACCGGGTCAGCTGAGCAGCGAATTTCTATTTAACCACCTGCTTTCATGAGAGACCTCACATGTTTTGAGGCCTGTACTGAGCCTGAAAAGCATTTCCAACCCCACTTACAAGTAAAACTAGCTAAAATGTGCCTGGCTTCTCTTCACTGAAAAGCTCATTCTGAGTACATTTTTAGCATACGTTTGCTTCTGCCGGGTCAGCTGAGCAGCGAATTTCTATTTAACCACCTGCTTTCATGAGAGACCTCAGGGCTGCATGTTTTGAGCCCAGTACTGAGCCTGAAAAGCATTTCCAACCCCACTTACAAGTAAAACTAGCTAAAATGTGCCTGGCTTCTCTTCACTGAAAAGCTCATTCTGAGTACATTTTTAGCATACGTTTGCACCTGCCGGGTCAGCTGAGCAGCGAATTTCTATTTAACCACCTGCTATCACGAGAGACCTCAGGGCTGCATGTTTTGAGCCCAGTACTGATCCTGAAAAGCGTTTCCAACCCCTCTTACAAGTAAAACTAGCTAAAATGTGCCTGGCTGCTATTCACTGAAAAGCTCAATCTGTGTACATTTTTGGCATACGTTTGCTCCTACCGGGTCAGCTGAGCAGCGAATTTCTATTTAACCACCTGCTTTCATGAGAGACCTCAGGGCTGCATGATTTGAGCCCAGTACTGAGCCTGAAAAGCTTTCCAACCCCACTTACAAGTAAAACTAGCTAAAATGTGCCTGGCTGCTATTCACTAAAAAGCTCATTCTGTGTACATTTTTGGCATACGTTTGCTCCTACCGGGTCAGCTGAGCAGCGAATTTCTATTTAACCACTTGCTTTCATGAGAGACCTCAGGGCTGCATGTTTTGAGCCCAGTACTGAGCCTGAAAAGCATTTCCAACACCACTTACAAGTAAAACTAGCTAAAATGTGCCTGGCTTCTCTTCACTGAAAAGTTCATTCTGAGTACATTTTTAGCATACGTTTGCTCCTGCCGGGTCAGCTGAGCAGCGAATTTCTATTTAACCACCTGCTATCATGAGAGACCTCAGGGCTGCATGTTTTGAGCCCAGTACTGATCCTGAAAAGCGTTTCCAACCCCACTTACGAGTAAAACTAGCTAAAATGTGCCTGTCTGCTATTCACTGAAAAGCTCATTCTGTGTACATTTTTGGCATACGTTTGCTCCTACCGGGTCAGCTGAGCAGCGAATTTCTATTTAACCACCTGCTTTCATGAGAGACCTCAGGGCTGCATGTTTTGAGGCCTGTACTGAGCCTGAAAAGCATTTCCAACCCCACTTACAAGTAAAACTAGCTAAAATGTGCCTGGCTTCTCTTCACTGAAAAGCTCATTCTGAGTACATTTTTAGCATACGTTTGCTCCTGCCGGGTCAGCTGAGCAGCAAATTTCTATTTAACCACCTGCTTTCATGAGAGACCTCAGGGCTGCATGATTTGAGCCCAGTACTGAGCCTGAAAAGCTTTCCAACCCCACTTACAAGTAAAACTAGCTAAAATGTGCCTGGCTGCTATTCACTAAAAAGCTCATTCTGTGTACATTTTTGGCATACGTTTGCTCCTACCGGGTCAGCTGAGCAGCGAATTTCTATTTAACCACTTGTTTTCATGAGAGACCTCAGGGCTGCATGTTTTGAGCCCAGTACTGAGCCTGAAAAGCATTTCCAACACCACTTACAAGTAAAACTAGCTAAAATGTGCCTGGCTTCTCTTCACTGAAAAGCTCATTCTGAGTACATTTTTAGCATACGTTTGCTCCTGCCGGGTCAGCTGAGCAGCGAATTTCTATTTAACCACCTGCTATCATGAGAGACCTCAGGGCTGCATGTTTTGAGCCCAGTACTGATCCTGAAAAGCGTTTCCAACCCCACTTACGACTAAAACTAGCTAAAATGTGCCTGTCTGCTATTCACTGAAAAGCTCATTCTGTGTACATTTTTGGCATACGTTTGCTCCTACCGGGTCAGCTGAGCAGCGAATTTCTATTTAACCACCTGCTTTCATGAGAGACCTCAGGGCTGCATGTTTTGAGGCCTGTACTGAGCCTGAAAAGCATTTCCAACCCCACTTACAAGTAAAACTAGCTAAAATGTGCCTGGCTTCTCTTCACTGAAAAGCTCATTCTGAGTACATTTTTAGCATACGTTTGCTCCTGCCGGGTAAGCTGAGCAGCGAATATCTATTTAACCACCTGCTATTATGAGAGACCTCAGGGCTGCATGTTTTGAGCCCAGTACTTAGCCTGAAAAGCATTTCCAACCCCACTTACAAGTAAAACTAGCTAAAATGTGCCTGGCTTCTCTTCACTGAAAAGCTCATTCTGAGTACATTTTTAGCATACGTTTGCTCCTGCCGGGTCAGCTGAGCAGCGAATTTCTATTTAACCACCTGCTTTCATGAGAGACCTCAGGGATGCATGTTTTGAGCCCAGCACTGAGCCTGAAAAGCGTTTCCAACCCCACTTACAAGTAAAACTAGCTAAAATGTGCCTGGCTTCTCTTCACTGAAAAGCTCATTCTGAGTACATTTTTAGCATACGTTTGCTCCTGCCGGGTCAGCTGAGCAGCAAATTTCTATTTAACCACCTGCTATCATGAGAGACCTCAGGGCTGCATGTTTTGAGCCCAGTACTGATCCTGAAAAGCGTTTCCAACCCCACTTACAAGTAAAACTAGCTAAAATGTGCCTGGCTGCTATTCACTGAAAAGCTCATTCTCTGTACATTTTTGGCATATGTTTCCTCCTACCGGGTCAGCTGAGCAGAGAATTTCTATTTAACCACCTGCTTTCATGAGAGACTCAGAGCTGCATGTTTTGAGCCCAGTACTGAGCCTGAAAAGCATTTCCAACCCCACTTACAAGTAAAACTAGCTAAAATGTGCCTGGCTTCTCTTCACTGAAAAGCTCATTCTGAGTACATTTTTAGCATACGTTTGCTCCTGCCGGGTCAGCTGAGCAGCGAATTTCTATTTAACCACCTGCTTTCATGAGAGACCTCAGGGCTGCATGTTTTGAGCCCAGTACTGAGCCTGAAAAGCGTTTCCAACCCCACTTACAAGTAAAACTAGCTAAAATGTGCCTGGCTTCTCTTCACTGAAAAGCTCATTCTGAGTACATTTTTAGCATACGTTTGCTCCTGCTGGGTCAGCTGAGCAGCGAATTTCTATTTAACCACCTGCTATCATGAGAGACCTCAGGGCTGCATGTTTTGAGCCCAGTACTGAGCCTGAAAAGCATTTCCAACCCCACTTACAAGTAAAACTAGCTAAAATGTGCCTGGCTTCTCTTCACTGAAAAGCTCATTCTGAGTACATTTTAAGCATACGTTTGCTCCTGCCGGGTCAGCTGAGCAGTGAATTTCTATTTAACCACCTGCTATCATGAGAGACCTCAGGGCTGCATGTTTTGAGCCCAGTACTGATCCTGAAAAGCGTTTCCAACCCCACTTACAAATAAAACTAGCTAAAATGTGCCTGGCTGCTATTCACTGAAAAGCTCATTCTGTGTACATTTTTGGCATACCTTTGCTCCTACCGGGTCAGCTGAGCAGTGAATTTCTATTTAACCACCTGCTTTCATGAGAGACCTCAGGGCTGCATGTTTTGAGCCCAGTACTTAGCCTGAAAATCATTTCCAACCCCACTTACAAGTAAAACTAGCTAAAATGTGCCTGGCTTCTCTTCACTGAAAAGCTCATTCTGAGTACATTTTTAGCATACCTTTGCTCCTGCCGGGTCAGCTGAGCAGCGAATTTCTATTTAACCACCTGCTTTCATGAGAGACCTCAGGGATGCATGTTTTGAGCCCAGCACTGAGCCTGAAAAGCGTTTCCAACCCCACTTACAAGTAAAACTAGCTAAAATGTGCCTGGCTTCTCTTCACTGAAAAGCTCATTCTGAGTACATTTTTAGCATACGTTTGCTCCTGCCGGGTCAGCTGAGAAGCGAATTTCTATTTAACCACCTGCTTTTATGAGAGACCTCAGGGCTGCATGTTTTCAGCCGAGTATTGATACTGAAAAGCGTTTTCAACCCCATTTACATGTAAAACTAGCTAAAATGTGCCTGGCTGCTATTCACTGAAAAGCTCATTCTGTGTACATTTTTGGCATACGTTTGCTCCTACTGGGTCAGCTGAGCAGCGAATTTCTATTTAACGACCTGCTTTCATGAGAGACCTCAGGGCTGCATGTTTTGAGCCCAGTACTGGGCCTGAAAAGCATTTCCAACCCCACTTACAAGTAAAACTAGCTAAAATGTGCCTGGCTTCTCTTCACTGAAAAGCTCATTCTGAGTACATTTTTAGCATACGTTTGCTCCTGCCGGGTCAGCTGAGCAGCGAATTTCTATTTAATCACCTGCTATCATGAGAGACCTCAGGGCTGCATGTTTTGAGCCCAGTACTGAGCCTGAAAAGCATTTCCAACCCCACTTACAAGTAAAACTAGCTAAAATGTGCCTGGCTTCTCTTCACTGAAAAGCTCATTCTGAGTATATTTTAAGCATACGTTTGCTCCTGCCGGGTCAGCTGAGCAGCGAATTTCTATTTAACCATCTGCTATCATGAGAGACCTCAGGGCTGCATGTTTTGAGCCCAGTACTGATCCTGAAAAGCGTTTCCAACCCCACTTACAAGTAAAACTAGCTAAAATGTGCCTGGCTGCTATTCACTGAAAAGCTCATTCTGTGTACATTTTTGGCATACGTTTGCTCCTACTGGGTCAGCTGAGCAGCGAATTTCTATTAACCACCTGCTATCACGAGAGACCTCAGGGCTGCATGTTTTGAGCCCAGTACTGATCCTGAAAAGCTTTTCCAACCCCACTTACAAGTAAAACTAGCTAAAATGTGCCTGGCTTCTCTTCACTGAACAGCTCATTCTGAGTACTTTTTTAGCATACGTTTGCTCCTGCCGGGTCAGCTGAGCAGCAAATTACTATTTAACCACCTGCTATCATGAGAGACCTCAGGCTGCATGTTTTGAGCCCAGTTCTGATCCTGAAAAGCGTTTCCAACCCCACTTACAAGTAAAACTAGCTAAAATGTGCCTGGCTGCTTTTCACTGAAAAGCTCATTCTGTGTACATTTTTGGCATACGTTTGCTCCTGCCGGGTCAGCTGAGCAGCGAATTTCTATTTAACCACCTGCTATCATGAGAGACTTCAGGGCTGCATGTTTTGAGCCCAGTACTGATCCTGAAAAGCGTTTCCAATCCCATTTACAAGTAAAACTAGCTAAAATGTGCCTGGCTGCTATTCACTGAAAAGCTCATTCTGTGTACATTTTTGGCATACGTTTGCTCCTACCGGGTCAGCTGAGCAGCGAATTTCTATTTAACCACCTGCTATCATGAGAGACCTCAGGGCTGCATGTTTTGAGCCCAGTACTGATCCTGAAAAGCGTTTCCAACCCCACTTACAAGTAAAACTAGCTAAAATGTGCCTGGCTTCTCTTCACTGAAAAGCTCATTCTGAGTACATTTTTAGCATACGTTTGCTCCTGCCGGGTCAGCTGAGCAGCGAATTTCTATTTAACCACCTGCTATCATGAGAGACCTCAGGGCTGCATGTTTTGAGCCCAGTACTGATCCTGAAAAGCGTTTCCAACCCCATTTACAAGTAAAACTAGCTAAAATGTGTCTGGCTGCTATTCACTGAAAAGCTCATTCTGTGTACATTTTTGGCATACGTTTGCTCCTACCTGGTCAGCTGAGCAGCGAATTTCTATTTAACCACCTGCTTTCATGAGAGACCTCAGGGCTGCATGTTTTGAGCCCAGTACTGAGCCTGAAAAGCATTTCCAACCCCACTTACAAGTAAAGTAGCTAAAATGTGCCTGGCTTCTCTTCACTGAAAAGCTCATTCTGAGTACATTTTTAGCATACGTTTGCTCCTGCAGGGTCAGCTGAGCAGCAAATTTCTATTTAACCACCTGCTATCATGAGAGACCTCAGGGCTGCATGTTTTGAGCCCAGTACTGATCCTGAAAAGCGTTTCCAACCCCACTTACAAGTAAAACTAGCTAAAATGTGCCTGGCTGCTATTCACTGAAAAGCTCATTCTCTGTACATTTTTGGCATATGTTTCCTCCTACCGGGTCAGCTGAGCAGAGAATTTCTATTTAACCACCTGCTTTCATGAGAGACCTCAGAGCTGCATGTTTTGAGCCCAGTACTGAGCCTGAAAAGCATTTCCAACCCCACTTACAAGTAAAACTAGCTAAAATGTGCCTGGCTTCTCTTCACTGAAAAGCTCATTCTGAGTACATTTTTAGCATACGTTTGCTCCTGCCGGGTCAGCTGAGCAGCGAATTTCTATTTAACCACCTGCTTTCATGAGAGACCTCAGGGCTGCATGTTTTGAGCCCAGTACTGAGCCTGAAAAGCTTTTCCAACCCCACTTACAAGTAAAACTAGCTAAAATGTGCCTGGCTTCTCTTCACTGAAAAGCTCATTCTGAGTACATTTTTAGCATACGTTTGCTCCTGCTGGGTCAGCTGAGCAGCGAATTTCTATTTAACCACCTGCTATCATGAGAGACCTCAGGGCTGCATGTTTTGAGCCCAGTACTGAGCCTGAAAAGCATTTCCAACCCCACTTACAAGTAAAACTAGCTAAAATGTGCCTGGCTTCTCTTCACTGAAAAGCTCATTCTGAGTACATTTTAAGCATACGTTTGCTCCTGCCGGGTCAGCTGAGCAGTGAATTTCTATTTAACCACCTGCTATCATGAGAGACCTCAGGGCTGCATGTTTTGAGCCCAGTACTGATCCTGAAAAGCGTTTCCAACCCCACTTACAAGTAAAACTAGCTAAAATGTGCCTGGCTGCTATTCACTGAAAAGCTCATTCTGTGTACATTTTTGGCATACCTTTGCTCCTACCGGGTCAGCTGAGCATTGAATTTCTATTTAACCACCTGCTTTCATGAGAGACCTCAGGGCTGCATGTTTTGAGCCCAGTACTTAGCCTGAAAATCATTTCCAACCCCACTTACAAGTAAAACTAGCTAAAATGTGCCTGGCTTCTCTTCACTGAAAAGCTCATTCTGAGTACATTTTTAGCATACCTTTGCTCCTGCCGGGTCAGCTGAGCAGCGAATTTCTATTTAACCACCTGCTTTCATGAGAGACCTCAGGGATGCATGTTTTGAGCCCAGCACTGAGCCTGAAAAGCGTTTCCAACACCACTTACAAGTAAAACTAGCTAAAATGTGCCTGGCTTCTCTTTACTGAAAAGCTCATTCTGAGTATATTTTAAGCATACGTTTGCTCCTGCCGGGTCAGCTGAGCAGCGAATTTCTATTTAACCACCTGCTATCATGAGAGACCTCAGGGCTTCATGTTTTGAGCCCAGTACTGATCCTGAAAAGCGTTTCCAACCCCACTTACAAGTAAAACTAGCTAAAATGTGCCTGGCTGCTATTCACTGAAAAGCTCATTCTGTGTACATTTTCGGCATACGTTTGCTCCTACCGGGTCAGCTGAGCAGCGAATTTCTATTAACCACCTGCTATCACGAGAGACCTCAGGGCTGCATGTTTTGAGCCCAGTACTGATCCTGAAAAGCTTTTCCAACCCCACTTATAAGTAAAACTAGCTAAAATTTGCCTGGCTTCTCTTCACTGAACAGCTCATTCTTAGTACTTTTTTAGCATACGTTTGCTCCTGCCGGGTCAGCTGAGCAGCAAATTTCTATTTAACCACCTGCTATCATGAGAGACCTCAGGGCTGCATGTTTTGAGCCCAGTTCTGATCCTGAAAAGCGTTTCCAACCCCACTTACAAGTAAAACTAGCTAAAATGTGCCTGGCTGCTTTTCACTGAAAAGCTCATTCTGTGTACATTTTTGGCATACGTTTGCTCCTGCCGGGTCAGCTGAGCAGCGAATTTCTATTTAACCACCTGCTATCATGAGAGACCTCAGGGCTGCATGTTTTGAGCCCAGTACTGATCCTGAAATGCGTTTCCAACCCCATTTACAAGTAAAACTAGCTAAAATGTGCCTGGCTGCTATTCACTGAAAAGCTCATTCTGTGTACATTTTTAGCATACGTTTGCTCCTACCTGGTCAGCTGAGCAGCGAATTTCGATTTAACCACCTGCTTTCATGGGAGACCTCAGGGCTGCATGTTTTGAGCCCAGTACTGATCCCGAAAAGCGTTTCCAACCCCACTTACAAGTAAAACTAGCTAAAATGTGCCTGGCTGCTATTCACTGAAAAGCTCATTCTGTGTACATTTTTAGCATACGTTTGCTCCTACCTGGTCAGCTGAGCAGCGAATTTCTATTTAACCACCTGCTTTCATGGGAGACCTCAGGGCTGCATGTTTTGAGCCCAGTACTGATCCTGAAAAGCGTTTCCAACCCCACTTACAAGTAAAACTAGCTAAAATGTGCCTGGCTGCTATTCACTGAAAAGCTCATTCTGTGTACATTTTTGGCATACGTTTGCTCCTACCGGGTCAGCTGAGCAGCGAATTTCTATTTAACCACCTGCTATCATGAGAGACCTCAGGGCTGCATGTTTTGAGCCCAGTACTGATCCTGAAAAGCGTTTCCAACCCCATTTACAAGTAAAACTAGCTAAAATGTGCCTGGCTTCTCTTCACTGAAAAGCTCATTCTGAGTACATTTTTAGCATACGTTTGCTCCTGCCGGGTCAGCTGAGCAGCGAATTTCTATTTAACCACCTGCTATCATGAGAGACCTCAGGGCTGCATGTTTTGAGCCCAGTACTGATCCTGAAAAGCGTTTCCAACCCCATTTACAAGTAAAACTAGCTAAAATGTGCCTGGCTGCTATTCACTGAAAAGCTCATTCTGTGTACATTTTTGGCATACGTTTGCTCCTACCTGGTCAGCTGAGCAGCGAATTTCTATTTAACCACCTGCTTTCATGAGAGACCTCAGGGCTGCATGTTTTGAGCCCAGTACTGAGCCTGAAAAGCATTTCCAACCCCACTTACAAGTAAAACTAGCTAAAATGTGCCTGGCTTCTCTTCACTGAAAAGCTCATTCTGAGTACATTTTTAGCATACGTTTGCTCCTGCAGGGTCAGCTGAGCAGCGAATTTCTATTTGACCACCTGCTATCATGAGAAACCTCAGGGCTGCATGTTTTGAGCCCAGTACTGATCCTGAAAAGCGTTTCCAACCCCACTTACAAGTAAAACTAGCTAAAATGTGCCTGGCTACTATTCACTGAAAAGCTCATTCTCTGTACATTTTTGGCATATGTTTCCTCCTACCGGGTCAGCTGAGCAGAGAATTTCTATTTAACCACCTGCTTTCATGAGAGACCTCAGGGCTGCATGTTTTGAGCCCAGTACTGATCCTGAAAAGCGTTTCCAACCCCACTTACAAGTAAAACTAGCTAAAATGTGCCTGGCTGCTATTCACTGAAAAGCTCATTCTGTGTACATTTTTGGCATACGTTTGCTCCTACCGGGTCAGCTGAGCAGGGAATTTCTATTTAACCACCTGCTTTCATGAGAGACCTCAGGGCTGCATGTTTTGAGCCCAGTACTGAGCCTGAAAAGCATTTCCAACCCCACTTACAAGTAAAACTAGCTAAAATGTGCCTGGCTTCTCTTCACTGAAAAGCTCATTCTGAGTACATTTCTAGCATACGTTTGCTCCTGCCGGGTCAGCTGAGCAGCGAATTTCTATTTAACCACCTGCTTTCATGAGAGACCTCAGGGATGCATGTTTTGAGCCCAGCACTGAGCCTGAAAAGCGTTTCCAACCCCACTTACAAGTAAAACTAGCTAAAATGTGCCTGGCTTCTCTTCACTGAAAAGCTCATTCTGAGTACATTTTTAGCATACGTTTGCTCCTGCCGGGTCAGCTGAGCAGCGAATTTCTATTTAACCACCTGCTATCATGAGAGACCTCAGGGCTGCATGTTTTGAGCCCAGTACTGATCCTGAAAAGCGTTTCCAACCCCACTTACGAGTAAAACTAGCTAAAATGTGCCTGTCTGCTATTCACTGAAAAGCTCATTCTGTGTACATTTTTGGCATACGTTTGCTCCTACCGGGTCAGCTGAGCAGCGAATTTCTATTTAACCACCTGCTTTCATGAGAGACCTCAGGGCTGCATGTTTTGAGGCCTGTACTGAGCCTGAAAAGCATTTCCAACCCCACTTACAAGTAAAACTAGCTAAAATGTGCCTGGCTTCTCTTCACTGAAAAGCTCATTCTGAGTACATTTTTAGCATACGTTTGCTTCTGCCGGGTCAGCTGAGCAGCGAATTTCTATTTAACCACCTGCTATTATGAGAGACCTCAGGGCTGCATGTTTTGAGCCCAGTACTTAGCCTGAAAAGCATTTACAACCCCACTTACAAGTAAAACTAGCTAAAATGTGCCTGGCGTCTCTTCACTGAAAAGCTCATTCTGAGTACATTTTTAGCATACGTTTGCTCCTGCAGGGTCAGCTGAGCAGCGAATTTCTATTTAACCACCTGCTATCATGAGAAACCTCAGGGCTGCATGTTTTGAGCCCAGTACTGATCCTGAAAAGCGTTTCCAACCCCATTTAAAAGTAAAACTAGCTAAAATGTGCCTGGCTGCTATTCACTGAAAAGCTCATTCTGTCTACATTTTTGGCATACGTTTGCTCCTACTGGGTCAGCTGAGCAGCGAATTTCTATTTAACGACCTGCTTTCATGAGAGACCTCAGGGCTGCATGTTTTGAGCCCAGTACTGAGCCTGAAAAGCATTTCCAACCCCACTTACAAGTAAAACTAGCTAAAATGTGCCTGGCTTCTCTTCACTGAAAAGCTCATTCTGAGTACATTTTTAGCATACGTTTGCTCCTGCCGGGTCAGCTGAGCAGCGAATTTCTATTTAATCACCTGCTATCATGAGAGACCTCAGGGCTGCATGTTTTGAGCCCAGTACTGAGCCTGAAAAGCATTTCCAACCCCACTTACAAGTAAAACTAGCTAAAATGTGCCTGGCTTCTCTTCACTGAAAAGCTCATTCTGAGTATATTTTAAGCATACGTTTGCTCCTGCCGGGTCAGCTGAGCAGCGAATTTCTATTTAACCACCTGCTATCATGAGAGACCTCAGGGCTGCATGTTTTGAGCCCAGTACTGATCCTGAAAAGCGTTTCCAACCCCACTTACAAGTAAAACTAGCTAAAATGTGCCTGGCTGCTATTCACTGAAAAGCTCATTCTGTGTACATTTTCGGCATACGTTTGCTCCTACCGGGTCAGCTGAGCAGCGAATTTCTATTAACCACCTGCTATCACGAGAGACCTCAGGGCTGCATGTTTTGAGCCCAGTACTGATCCTGAAAAGCTTTTCCAACCCCACTTACAAGTAAAACTAGCTAAAATGTGCCTGGCTTCTCTTCACTGAACAGCTCATTCTGAGTACTTTTTTAGCATACGTTTGCTCCTGCCGGGTCAGCTGAGCAGCAAATTTCTATTTAACCACCTGCTATCATGAGAGACCTCAGGCTGCATGTTTTGAGCCCAGTTCTGATCCTGAAAAGCGTTTCCAACCCCACTTACAAGTAAAACTAGCTAAAATGTGCCTGGCTGCTTTTCACTGAAAAGCTCATTCTGTGTACATTTTTGGCATACGTTTGCTCCTGCCGGGTCAGCTGAGCAGCGAATTTCTATTTAACCACCTGCTATCATGAGAGACCTCAGGGCTGCATGTTTTGAGCCCAGTACTGATCCTGAAAAGCGTTTCCAACCCCATTTACAAGTAAAACTAGCTAAAATGTGCCTGGCTGCTATTCACTGAAAAGCTCATTCTGTGTACATTTTTAGCATACGTTTGCTCCTACCTGGTCAGCTGAGCAGCGAATTTCTATTTAACCACCTGCTTTCATGGGAGACCTCAGGGCTGCATGTTTTGAGCCCAGTACTGATCCTGAAAAGCGTTTCCAACCCCACTTACAAGTAAAACTAGCTAAAATGTGCCTGGCTGCTATTCACTGAAAAGCTCATTCTGTGTACATTTTTGGCATACGTTTGCTCCTACCGGGTCAGCTGAGCAGCGAATTTCTATTTAACCACCTGCTATCATGAGAGACCTCAGGGCTGCATGTTTTGAGCCCAGTACTGATCCTGAAATGCGTTTCCAACCCCATTTACAAGTAAAACTAGCTAAAATGTGCCTGGCTGCTATTCACTGAAAAGCTCATTCTGTGTACATTTTTAGCATACGTTTGCTCCTACCTGGTCAGCTGAGCAGCGAATTTCGATTTAACCACCTGCTTTCATGGGAGACCTCAGGGCTGCATGTTTTGAGCCCAGTACTGATCCCGAAAAGCGTTTCCAACCCCACTTACAAGTAAAACTAGCTAAAATGTGCCTGGCTGCTATTCACTGAAAAGCTCATTCTGTGTACATTTTTAGCATACGTTTGCTCCTACCTGGTCAGCTGAGCAGCGAATTTCTATTTAACCACCTGCTTTCATGGGAGACCTCAGGGCTGCATGTTTTGAGCCCAGTACTGATCCTGAAAAGCGTTTCCAACCCCACTTACAAGTAAAACTAGCTAAAATGTGCCTGGCTGCTATTCACTGAAAAGCTCATTCTGTGTACATTTTTGGCATACGTTTGCTCCTACCGGGTCAGCTGAGCAGCGAATTTCTATTTAACCACCTGCTATCATGAGAGACCTCAGGGCTGCATGTTTTGAGCCCAGTACTGATCCTGAAAAGCGTTTCCAACCCCATTTACAAGTAAAACTAGCTAAAATGTGCCTGGCTTCTCTTCACTGAAAAGCTCATTCTGAGTACATTTTTAGCATACGTTTGCTCCTGCCGGGTCAGCTGAGCAGCGAATTTCTATTTAACCACCTGCTATCATGAGAGACCTCAGGGCTGCATGTTTTGAGCCCAGTACTGATCCTGAAAAGCGTTTCCAACCCCATTTACAAGTAAAACTAGCTAAAATGTGCCTGGCTGCTATTCACTGAAAAGCTCATTCTGTGTACATTTTTGGCATACGTTTGCTCCTACCTGGTCAGCTGAGCAGCGAATTTCTATTTAACCACCTGCTTTCATGAGAGACCTCAGGGCTGCATGTTTTGAGCCCAGTACTGAGCCTGAAAAGCATTTCCAACCCCACTTACAAGTAAAACTAGCTAAAATGTGCCTGGCTTCTCTTCACTGAAAAGCTCATTCTGAGTACATTTTTAGCATACGTTTGCTCCTGCAGGGTCAGCTGAGCAGCGAATTTCTATTTGACCACCTGCTATCATGAGAAACCTCAGGGCTGCATGTTTTGAGCCCAGTACTGATCCTGAAAAGCGTTTCCAACCCCACTTACAAGTAAAACTAGCTAAAATGTGCCTGGCTACTATTCACTGAAAAGCTCATTCTCTGTACATTTTTGGCATATGTTTCCTCCTACCGGGTCAGCTGAGCAGAGAATTTCTATTTAACCACCTGCTTTCATGAGAGACCTCAGGGCTGCATGTTTTGAGCCCAGTACTGATCCTGAAAAGCGTTTCCAACCCCACTTACAAGTAAAACTAGCTAAAATGTGCCTGGCTGCTATTCACTGAAAAGCTCATTCTGTGTACATTTTTGGCATACGTTTGCTCCTACCGGGTCAGCTGAGCAGGGAATTTCTATTTAACCACCTGCTTTCATGAGAGACCTCAGGGCTGCATGTTTTGAGCCCAGTACTGAGCCTGAAAAGCATTTCCAACCCCACTTACAAGTAAAACTAGCTAAAATGTGCCTGGCTTCTCTTCACTGAAAAGCTCATTCTGAGTACATTTCTAGCATACGTTTGCTCCTGCCGGGTCAGCTGAGCAGCGAATTTCTATTTAACCACCTGCTTTCATGAGAGACCTCAGGGATGCATGTTTTGAGCCCAGCACTGAGCCTGAAAAGCGTTTCCAACCCCACTTACAAGTAAAACTAGCTAAAATGTGCCTGGCTTCTCTTCACTGAAAAGCTCATTCTGAGTACATTTTTAGCATACGTTTGCTCCTGCCGGGTCAGCTGAGCAGCGAATTTCTATTTAACCACCTGCTATCATGAGAGACCTCAGGGCTGCATGTTTTGAGCCCAGTACTGATCCTGAAAAGCGTTTCCAACCCCACTTACGAGTAAAACTAGCTAAAATGTGCCTGTCTGCTATTCACTGAAAAGCTCATTCTGTGTACATTTTTGGCATACGTTTGCTCCTACCGGGTCAGCTGAGCAGCGAATTTCTATTTAACCACCTGCTTTCATGAGAGACCTCAGGGCTGCATGTTTTGAGGCCTGTACTGAGCCTGAAAAGCATTTCCAACCCCACTTACAAGTAAAACTAGCTAAAATGTGCCTGGCTTCTCTTCACTGAAAAGCTCATTCTGAGTACATTTTTAGCATACGTTTGCTTCTGCCGGGTCAGCTGAGCAGCGAATTTCTATTTAACCACCTGCTATTATGAGAGACCTCAGGGCTGCATGTTTTGAGCCCAGTACTTAGCCTGAAAAGCATTTACAACCCCACTTACAAGTAAAACTAGCTAAAATGTGCCTGGCGTCTCTTCACTGAAAAGCTCATTCTGAGTACATTTTTAGCATACGTTTGCTCCTGCAGGGTCAGCTGAGCAGCGAATTTCTATTTAACCACCTGCTATCATGAGAAACCTCAGGGCTGCATGTTTTGAGCCCAGTACTGATCCTGAAAAGCGTTTCCAACCCCATTTAAAAGTAAAACTAGCTAAAATGTGCCTGGCTGCTATTCACTGAAAAGCTCATTCTGTCTACATTTTTGGCATACGTTTGCTCCTACTGGGTCAGCTGAGCAGCGAATTTCTATTTAACGACCTGCTTTCATGAGAGACCTCAGGGCTGCATGTTTTGAGCCCAGTACTGAGCCTGAAAAGCATTTCCAACCCCACTTACAAGTAAAACTAGCTAAAATGTGCCTGGCTTCTCTTCACTGAAAAGCTCATTCTGAGTACATTTTTAGCATACGTTTGCTCCTGCCGGGTCAGCTGAGCAGCGAATTTCTATTTAATCACCTGCTATCATGAGAGACCTCAGGGCTGCATGTTTTGAGCCCAGTACTGAGCCTGAAAAGCATTTCCAACCCCACTTACAAGTAAAACTAGCTAAAATGTGCCTGGCTTCTCTTCACTGAAAAGCTCATTCTGAGTATATTTTAAGCATACGTTTGCTCCTGCCGGGTCAGCTGAGCAGCGAATTTCTATTTAACCACCTGCTATCATGAGAGACCTCAGGGCTGCATGTTTTGAGCCCAGTACTGATCCTGAAAAGCGTTTCCAACCCCACTTACAAGTAAAACTAGCTAAAATGTGCCTGGCTGCTATTCACTGAAAAGCTCATTCTGTGTACATTTTCGGCATACGTTTGCTCCTACCGGGTCAGCTGAGCAGCGAATTTCTATTAACCACCTGCTATCACGAGAGACCTCAGGGCTGCATGTTTTGAGCCCAGTACTGATCCTGAAAAGCTTTTCCAACCCCACTTACAAGTAAAACTAGCTAAAATGTGCCTGGCTTCTCTTCACTGAACAGCTCATTCTGAGTACTTTTTTAGCATACGTTTGCTCCTGCCGGGTCAGCTGAGCAGCAAATTTCTATTTAACCACCTGCTATCATGAGAGACCTCAGGCTGCATGTTTTGAGCCCAGTTCTGATCCTGAAAAGCGTTTCCAACCCCACTTACAAGTAAAACTAGCTAAAATGTGCCTGGCTGCTTTTCACTGAAAAGCTCATTCTGTGTACATTTTTGGCATACGTTTGCTCCTGCCGGGTCAGCTGAGCAGCGAATTTCTATTTAACCACCTGCTATCATGAGAGACCTCAGGGCTGCATGTTTTGAGCCCAGTACTGATCCTGAAAAGCGTTTCCAACCCCATTTACAAGTAAAACTAGCTAAAATGTGCCTGGCTGCTATTCACTGAAAAGCTCATTCTGTGTACATTTTTAGCATACGTTTGCTCCTACCTGGTCAGCTGAGCAGCGAATTTCTATTTAACCACCTGCTTTCATGGGAGACCTCAGGGCTGCATGTTTTGAGCCCAGTACTGATCCTGAAAAGCGTTTCCAACCCCACTTACAAGTAAAACTAGCTAAAATGTGCCTGGCTGCTATTCACTGAAAAGCTCATTCTGTGTACATTTTTGGCATACGTTTGCTCCTACCGGGTCAGCTGAGCAGCGAATTTCTATTTAACCACCTGCTATCATGAGAGACCTCAGGGCTGCATGTTTTGAGCCCAGTACTGATCCTGAAAAGCGTTTCCAACCCCACTTACAAGTAAAACTAGCTAAAATGTGCCTGGCTTCTCTTCACTGAAAAGCTCATTCTGAGTACATTTTTAGCATACGTTTGCTCCTGCCGGGTCAGCTGAGCAGCGAATTTCTATTTAACCACCTGCTATCATGAGAGACCTCAGGGCTGCATGTTTTGAGCCCAGTACTGATCCTGAAAAGCGTTTCCAACCCCATTTACAAGTAAAACTAGCTAAAATGTGCCTGGCTGCTATTCACTGAAAAGCTCATTCTGTGTACATTTTTGGCATACGTTTGCTCCTACCTGGTCAGCTGAGCAGCGAATTTCTATTTAACCACCTGCTTTCATGAGAGACCTCAGGGCTGCATGTTTTGAGCCCAGTACTGAGCCTGAAAAGCATTTCCAACCCCACTTACAAGTAAAACTAGCTAAAATGTGCCTGGCTTCTCTTCACTGAAAAGCTCATTCTGAGTACATTTTTAGCATACGTTTGCTCCTGCAGGGTCAGCTGAGCAGCGAATTTCTATTTAACCACCTGCTATCATGAGAAACCTCAGGGCTGCATGTTTTGAGCCCAGTACTGATCCTGAAAAGCGTTTCCAACCCCACTTACAAGTAAAACTAGCTAAAATGTGCTTGGCTGCTATTCACTGAAAAGCTCATTCTCTGTACATTTTTGGCATATGTTTCCTCCTACCGGGTCAGCTGAGCAGAGAATTTCTATTTAACCACCTGCTTTCACGAGAGACCTCAGGGCTGCTTGTTTTGAGCCCAGTACTGATCCTGAAAAGCGTTTCCAACCCCACTTACAAGTAAAACTAGCTAAAATGTGCCTGGCTGCTATTCACTGAAAAGCTCATTCTGTGTACATTTTTGGCATACGTTTGCTCCTACCGGGTCAGCTGAGCAGGGAATTTCTATTTAACCACCTGCTTTCATGAGAGACCTCAGGGCTGCATGTTTTGAGCCCAGTACTGAGCCTGAAAAGCATTTCCAACCCCACTTACAAGTAAAACTAGCTAAAATGTGCCTGGCTTCTCTTCACTGAAAAGCTCATTCTGAGTACATTTTTAGCATACGTTTGCTCCTGCCGGGTCAGCTGAGCAGCGAATTTCTATTTAACCACCTGCTTTCATGAGAGACCTCAGGGATGCATGTTTTGAGCCCAGCACTGAGCCTGAAAAGCGTTTCCAACCCCACTTACAAGTAAAACTAGCTAAAATGTGCCTGGCTTCTCTTCACTGAAAAGCTCATTCTGAGTACATTTTTAGCATACGTTTGCTCCTGCCGGGTCAGCTGAGCAGCGAATTTCTATTTAACCACCTGCTATCATGAGAGACCTCAGGGCTGCATGTTTTGAGCCCAGTACTGATCCTGAAAAGCGTTTCCAACCCCACTTACGAGTAAAACTAGCTAAAATGTGCCTGTCTGCTATTCACTGAAAAGCTCATTCTGTGTACATTTTTGGCATACGTTTGCTCCTACCGGGTCAGCTGAGCAGCGAATTTCTATTTAACCACCTGCTTTCATGAGAGACCTCAGGGCTGCATGTTTTGAGGCCTGTACTGAGCCTGAAAAGCATTTCCAACCCCACTTACAAGTAAAACTAGCTAAAATGTGCCTGGCTTCTCTTCACTGAAAAGCTCATTCTGAGTACATTTTTAGCATACGTTTGCTCCTGCCGGGTCAGCTGAGCAGCGAATTTCTATTTAACCACCTGCTATTATGAGAGACCTCAGGGCTGCATGTTTTGAGCCCAGTACTTAGCCTGAAAAGCATTTACAACCCCACTTACAAGTAAAACTAGCTAAAATGTGCCTGGCTTCTCTTCACTGAAAAGCTCATTCTGAGTACATTTTTAGCATACGTTTGCTCCTGCCGGGTCAGCTGAGCAGCGAATTTCTATTTAACCACCTGCTTTCATGAGAGACCTCAGGGATGCATGTTTTGAGCCCAGCACTGAGCCTGAAAAGCGTTTCCAACCCCACTTACAAGTAAAACTAGCTAAAATGTGCCTGGCTTCTCTTCACTGAAAAGCTCATTCTGAGTACATTTTTAGCATACGTTTGCTCCTGCCGGGTCAGCTGAGCAGCAAATTTCTATTTAACCACCTGCTATCATGAGAGACCTCAGGGCTGCATGTTTTGAGCCCAGTACTGATCCTGAAAAGCGTTTCCAACCCCACTTACAAGTAAAACTAGCTAAAATGTGCCTGGCTGCTATTCACTGAAAAGCTCATTCTCTGTACATTTTTGGCATATGTTTCCTCCTACCGGGTCAGCTGAGCAGAGAATTTCTATTTAACCACCTGCTTTCATGAGAGACCTCAGGGCTGCATGTTTTGAGCCCAGTACTGATCCTGAAAAGCGTTTCCAACCCCACTTACAAGTAAAACTAGCTAAAATGTGCCTGGCTTCTCTTCACTGAAAAGCTCATTCTGAGTACATTTTTAGCATACGTTTGCTCCTGCCGGGTCAGCTGAGCAGCGAATTTCTATTTAACCACCTGCTTTCATGAGAGACCTCAGGGCTGCATGTTTTGAGCCCAGTACTGAGCCTGAAAAGCGTTTCGAACCCCACTTACAAGTAAAACTAGCTAAAATGTGCCTGGCTTCTCTTCACTGAAAAGCTCATTCTGAGTACATTTTTAGCATACGTTTGCTCCTGCTGGGTCAGCTGAGCAGCGAATTTCTATTTAACCACCTGCTATCATGAGAGACCTCAGGGCTGCGTGTTTTGAGCCCAGTACTGAGCCTGAAAAGCATTTCCAACCCCACTTACAAGTAAAACTAGCTAAAATGTGCCTGGCTTCTCTTCACTGAAAAGCTCATTCTGAGTACATTTTAAGCATACGTTTGCTCCTGCCGGGTCAGCTGAGCAGTGAATTTCTATTTAACCACCTGCTATCATGAGAGACCTCAGGGCTGCATGTTTTGAGCCCAGTACTGATCCTGAAAAGCGTTTCCAACCCCACTTACAAGTAAAACTAGCTAAAATGTGCCTGGCTGCTATTCACTGAAAAGCTCATTCTGTGTACATTTTTGGCATACCTTTGCTCCTACCGGGTCAGCTGAGCAGTGAATTTCTATTTAACCACCTGCTTTCATGAGAGACCTCAGGGCTGCATGTTTTGAGCCCAGTACTTAGCCTGAAAATCATTTCCAACCCCACTTACAAGTAAAACTAGCTAAAATGTGCCTGGCTTCTCTTCACTGAAAAGCTCATTCTGAGTACATTTTTAGCATACCTTTGCTCCTGCCGGGTCAGCTGAGCAGCGAATTTCTATTTAACCACCTGCTTTCATGAGAGACCTCAGGGATGCATGTTTTGAGCCCAGCACTGAGCCTGAAAAGCGTTTCCAACCCCACTTACAAGTAAAACTAGCTAAAATGTGCCTGGCTTCTCTTCACTGAAAAGCTCATTCTGAGTACATTTTTAGCATACGTTTGCTCCTGCCGGGTCAGCTGAGAAGCGAATTTCTATTTAACCACCTGCTTTCATGAGAGACCTCAGGGCTGCATGTTTTGAGCCCAGTATTGATACTGAAAAGCGTTTTCAACCCCATTTACAAGTAAAACTAGCTAAAATGTGCCTGGCTGCTATTCACTGAAAAGCTCATTCTGTGTACATTTTTGGCATACGTTTGCTCCTACTGGGTCAGCTGAGCAGCGAATTTCTATTTAACGACCTGCTTTCATGAGAGACCTCAGGGCTGCATGTTTTGAGCCCAGTACTGAGCCTGAAAAGCATTTCCAACCCCACTTACAAGTAAAACTAGCTAAAATGTGCCTGGCTTCTCTTCACTGAAAAGCTCATTCTGAGTACATTTTTAGCATACGTTTGCTCCTGCCGGGTCAGCTGAGCAGCGAATTTCTATTTAATCACCTGCTATCATGAGAGACCTCAGGGTTGCATGTTTTGAGCCCAGTACTGAGCCTGAAAAGCATTTCCAACCCCACTTACAAGTAAAACTAGCTAAAATGTGCCTGGCTTCTCTTCACTGAAAAGCTCATTCTGAGTATATTTTAAGCATACGTTTGCTCCTGCCGGGTCAGCTGAGCAGCGAATTTCTATTTAACCACCTGCTATCATGAGAGACCTCAGGGCTGCATGTTTTGAGCCCAGTACTGATCCTGAAAAGCGTTTCCAACCCCACTTACAAGTAAAACTAGCTAAAATGTGCCTGGCTGCTATTCACTGAAAAGCTCATTCTGTGTACATTTTCGGCATACGTTTGCTCCTACCGGGTCAGCTGAGCAGCGAATTTCTATTAACCACCTGCTATCACGAGAGACCTCAGGGCTGCATGTTTTGAGCCCAGTACTGATCCTGAAAAGCTTTTCCAACCCCACTTACAAGTAAAACTAGCTAAAATGTGCCTGGCTTCTCTTCACTGAAAAGCTCATTCTGAGTACTTTTTTAGCATACGTTTGCTCCTGCCGGGTCAGCTGAGCAGCAAATTTCTATTTAACCACCTGCTATCATGAGAGACCTCAGGGCTGCATGTTTTGAGCCCAGTTCTGATCCTGAAAAGTGTTTCCAACCCCACTTACAAGTAAAACTAGCTAAAATGTGCCTGGCTGCTTTTCACTGAAAAGCTCATTCTGTGTACATTTTTGGCATACGTTTGCTCCTGCCGGGTCAGCTGAGCAGCGAATTTCTATTTAACCACCTGCTATCATGAGAGACCTCAGGGCTGCATGTTTTGAGCCCAGTACTGATCCTGAAAAGCGTTTCCAACCCCATTTACAAGTAAAACTAGCTAAAATGTGCCTGGCTGCTATTCACTGAAAAGCTCATTCTGTGTACATTTTTAGCATACGTTTGCTCCTACCTGGTCAGCTGAGCAGCGAATTTCTATTTAACCACCTGCTTTCATGAGAGACCTCAGGGCTGCATGTTTTGAGCCCAGTACTGATCCTGAAAAGCGTTTCCAACCCCACTTACAAGTAAAACTAGCTAAAATGTGCCTGGCTGCTATTCACTGAAAAGCTCATTCTGTGTACATTTTTGGCATACGTTTGCTCCTACCGGGTCAGCTGAGCAGCGAATTTCTATTTAACCACCTGCTATCACGAGAGACCTCAGGGCTGCATGTTTTGAGCCCAGTACTGATCCTGAAAAGCGTTTCCAACCCCACTTACAAGTAAAACTAGCTAAAATGTGCCTGGCTTCTCTTCACTGAAAAGCTCATTCTGAGTACATTTTTAGCATACGTTTGCTCCTGCCGGGTCAGCTGAGCAGCGAATTTCTATTTAACCACCTGCTATCATGAGCGACCTCAGGGCTGCATGTTTTGAGCCCAGTACTGATCCTGAAAAGCGTTTCCAACCCCATTTACAAGTAAAACTAGCTAAAATGTGCCTGGTTGCTATTCACTGAAAAGCTCATTCTGTGTACATTTTTGGCATACGTTTGCTCCTACCTGGTCAGCTGAGCAGCGAATTTCTATTTAACCACCTGCTTTCATGAGAGACCTCAGGGCTGCATGTTTTGAGCCCAGTACTGAGCCTGAAAAGCATTTCCAACCCCACTTACAAGTAAAACTAGCTAAAATGTGCCTGGCTTCTCTTCACTGAAAAGCTCATTCTGAGTACATTTTTAGCATACGTTTGCTCCTGCAGGGTCAGCTGAGCAGCGAATTTCTATTTAACCACCTGCTATCATGAGAAACCTCAGGGCTGCATGTTTTGAGCCCAGTACTGATCCTGAAAAGCGTTTCCAACCCCACTTACAAGTAAAACTAGCTAAAATGTGCCTGGCTGCTATTCACTGAAAAGCTCATTCTCTGTACATTTTTGGCATATGTTTCCTCCTACCGGGTCAGCTGAGCAGAGAATTTCTATTTAACCACCTGCTTTCATGAGAGACCTCAGGGCTGCATGTTTTGAGCCCAGTACTGATCCTGAAAAGCGTTTCCAACCCCACTTACAAGTAAAACTAGCTAAAATGTGCCTGGCTGCTATTCACTGAAAAGCTCATTCTGTGTACATTTTTGGCATACGTTTGCTCCTACCGGGTCAGCTGAGCAGCGAATTTCTATTTAACCACCTGCTTTCATGAGAGACCTCAGGGCTGCATGTTTTGAGCCCAGTACTGAGCCTGAAAAGCATTTCCAACCCCACTTACAAGTAAAACTAGCTAAAATGTGCCTGGCTTCTCTTCACTGAAAAGCTCATTCTGAGTACATTTTTAGCATACGTTTGCTCCTGCCGGGTCAGCTGAGCAGCGAATTTCTATTTAACCACCTGCTTTCATGAGAGACCTCAGGGATGCATGTTTTGAGCCCATCACTGAGCCTGAAAAGCGTTTCCAACCCCACTTACAAGTAAAACTAGCTAAAATGTGCCTGGCTTCTCTTCACTGAAAAGCTCATTCTGAGTACATTTTTAGCATACGTTTGCTCCTGCCGGGTCAGCTGAGCAGCGAATTTCTATTTAACCACCTGCTATCATGAGAGACCTCAGGGATGCATGTTTTGAGCCCAGCACTGAGCCTGAAAAGCGTTTCCAACCCCACTTACAAGTAAAACTAGCTAAAATGTGCCTGGCTGCTATTCACTGAAAAGCTCATTCTGAGTACATTTTTAGCATACGTTTGCTCCTGCCGGGTCAGCTGAGCAGCGAATTTCTATTTAACCACCTGCTATCATAAGAGAACTTAGGGCTGCATGTTTTGAGCCCAGTACTGATCCTGAAAAGCGTTTCCAACCCCACTTACAAGTAAAACTAGCTAAAATGTGCCTGGCTTCTCTTCACTGAAAAGCTCATTCTGAGTACATTTTTAGCATACGTTTGCTCCTGCCGGGTCAGCTGAGCAGCGAATTTCTATTTAACCACCTGCTATCATGAGAGACCTCAGGGCTGCATGTTTTGAGCCCTGTACTGAGCCTAAAAAGCATTTCCAACCCCACTTACAAGTAAAACTAGCTAAAATGTGCCTGGCTTCTCTTCACTGAAAAGCTCATTCTGTGTACATTTTTTGCATACCTTTGCTCCTACCAGGTCAGCTGAGCATCGAATTTCTATTTAACCACCTGCTATCATGAGAGACCTCAGGGCTGCATGTTTTGAGCCCAGTACTGAGCCTGAAAAGCATTTCCAACCCCACTTACAAGTAAAACTAGCTAAAATGTGCCTGGCTTCTCTTCACTGAAAAGCTCATTCTGAGTACATTTTTAGCATACGTTTGCTCCTGCCGGGTCAGCTGAGCAGCGAATGTCTATTTAACCACCTGCTTTCATGAGAGACCTCAGGGATGCATGTTTTGAGCCCAGCACTGAGCCTGAAAAGCGTTTCCAACCCCACTTACAAGTAAAACTAGCTAAAATGCCTGGCTTCTCTTCACTGAAAAGCTCATTCTGAGTACATTTTTAGCATACGTTTGCTCCTGCCGGGTCAGCTGAGCAGCGAATTTCTATTTAACCACCTGCTATCATGAGAGACCTCAGGGCTGCATGTTTTGAGCCCCGTACTGATCCTGAAAAGCGTTTCCAACCCCACTTACAAGTAAAACTAGCTAAAATGTGCCTGGCTGCTATTCACTGAAAAGCTCATTCTGTGTACATTTTTGGCATACGTTTGCTCCTACCTGGTCAGCTGAGCAGCGAATTTCTATTTAACCACCTGCTTTCATGAGAGACCTCAGGGCTGCATGTTTTGAGCCCAGTACTGAGCCTGAAAAGCATTTCTAACCCCACTTACAAGTAAAACTAGCTAAAATGTGCCTGGCTTCTCTTCACTGAAAAGCTCATTCTGAGTACATTTTTAGCATACGTTTGCTCCTGCCGGGTCAGCTGAGCAGCGAATTTCTATTTAACCACCTGCTATCATGAGAGACCTCAGGGATGCATGTTTTGAGCCCAGCACTGAGCCTGAAAAGCGTTTCCAACCCCACTTACAAGTAAAACTAGCTAAAATGTGCCTGGCTTCTATTCACTGAAAAGCTCATTCTGAGTACATTTTTAGCATACGTTTGCTCCTGCCGGGTCAGCTGAGCAGCGAATTTCTATTTAACCACCTGCTATCATAAGAGAACTCAGGGCTGCATGTTTTGAGCCCAGTACTGATCCTGAAAAGCATTTCCAACCCCACTTACAAGTAAAACTAGCTAAAATGTGCCTGGCTTCTCTTCACTGAAAAGCTCATTCTGAGTACATTTTTAGCATACGTTTGCTCCTACCAGGTCAGCTGAGCTGCGAATTTCTATTTAACCACCTGCTTTCATGAGAGACCTCAGGGCTGCATGTTTTGAGCCCAGTACTGAGCCTGAAAAGCATTTCCAACCCCACTTACAAGTAAAACTAGCTAAAATGTGCCTGGCTGCTATTCACTGAAAAGCTCATTCTGAGTACATTTTTAGCATCCGTTTGCTCCTGCCGGGTCAGCTGAGCAGCGAATTTCTATTTAACCACCTGCTATCATGAGAGACCTCAGGGCTGCATGTTTTGAGCCCAGTACTGATCCTGAAAAGCGTTTCCAACCCCACTTACAAGTAAAACTAGCTAAAATGTGCCTGGCTGCTATTCACTGAAAAGCTCATTCTGTGTACATTTTTGCATACGTTTGCTCCTACCGGGTCAGCTGAGCAGGGAATTTCTATTTAACCACCTGCTTTCATGAGAGACCTCAGGGCTGCATGTTTTGAGCCCAGTACTGAGCCTGAAAAGCATTTCCCTCCCCACTTACAAGTAAAACTAGCTAAAATGTGTCTGGCTTCTCTTCACTGAAAAGCTCATTCTGAGTACATTTTTAGCATACGTTTGCTCCTGCCGGGTCAGCTGAGCAGCGAATTTCTATTTAACCACCTGCTATCATGAGAGACCTCAGGGCTGCATGTTTTGAGCCCTGTACTGAGCCTAAAAAGCATTTCCAACCCCACTTACAAGTAAAACTAGCTAAAATGTGCCTGGCTTCTCTTCACTGAAAAGCTCATTCTGTGTACATTTTTTGCATACCTTTGCTCCTACCGGGTCAGCTGAGCATCAAATTTCTATTTAACCACCTGCTATCATGAGAGACCTCAGGGCTGCATGTTTTGAGCCCAGTACTGAGCCTGAAAAGCATTTCCAACCCTACTTACAAGTAAAACTAGCTAAAATGTGCCTGGCTTCTCTTCACTGAAAAGCTCATTCTGAGTACATTTTTAGCATACGTTTGCTCCTGCCGGGTCAGCTGAGCAGCGAATTTCTATTTAATCACCTAATATCATGAGAGACCTCAGGGCTGCATGTTTTGAGCCCAGTACTGAGCCTGAAAAGCATTTCCAACCCCACTTACAAGTAAAACTAGCTAAAATGTGCCTGGCTTCTCTTCACTGAAAAGCTCATTCTGAGTACATTTTAAGCATACGTTTGCTCCTGCCGGGTCAGCTGAGCAGCGAATTTCTATTTAACCACCTGCTATCATGAGAGACCTCAGGGCTGCATGTTTTGAGCCCAGTACTGATCCTGAAAAGCGTTTCCAACCCCATTTACAAGTAAAGCTAGCTAAAATGTGCCTGGCTGCTATTCACTGAAAAGCTCATTCTGTGTACATTTTTGGCATACGTTTGCTCCTACCTGGTCAGCTGAGCAGCGAATTTCTATTTAACCACCTGCTTTCATGAGAGACCTCAGGGCTGCATGTTTTGAGCCCAGTACTGAGTCTGAAAAGCATTTCCAACCCCACTTACAAGTAAAACTAGCTAAAATGTGCCTGGCTTCTCTTCACTGAAAAGCTCATTCTGAGTACATTTTTAGCATATGTTTGTTCCTTCCGGGTCAGCTGAGCAGCGAATTTCTATTTAACCACCTGCTATCACGAGAGACCTCAGGGCTGCATGTTTTGAGCCCAGTACTGATCCTGAAAAGCGTTTCCAACCCCTCTTACAAGTAAAACTAGCTAAAATGTGCCTGTCTGCTATTCACTGAAAAGCTCATTCTGTGTACATTTTTGGCATACGTTTTCTCCTACCGGGTCAGCTGAGCAGCGAATTTCTATTTAACCACCTGCTATCATGAGAGACCTCAGGGCTGCATGTTTTGAGCCCAGTACTGATCCTGAAAAGCGTTTCCAACCCCACTTACAAGTAAAACTAGCTAAAATGTGCCTGGCTTCTCTTCACTGAAAAGCTCATTCTGAGTACATTTTTAGCATACGTTTGCTCCTGCCGGGTCAGCTGAGCAGCGAATTTCTATTTAACCACCTGCTATCATGAGAGACCTCAGGGCTGCATGTTTTGAGCCCAGTACTGATCCTGAAAAGCGTTTCCAACCCCATTTACAAGTAAAACTAGCTAAAATGTGCCTGGCTGCTATTCACTGAAAAGCTCATTCTGTGTACATTTTTGGCATACGTTTGATCCTACCTGGTCAGCTGAGCAGCGAATTTCTATTTAACCACCTGCTTTCATGAGAGACCTCAGGGCTGCATGTTTTGAGCCCAGTACTGAGCCTGAAAAGCATTTCCAACCCCACTTACAAGTAAAACTAGCTAAAATGTGCCTGGCTTCTCTTCACTGAAAAGCTCATTCTGAGTACATTTTTAGCATACGTTTGCTCCTGCAGGGTCAGCTGAGCAGCGAATTTCTATTTAACCACCTGCTATCATGAGAAACCTCAGGGCTGCATGTTTTGAGCCCAGTACTGATCCTGAAAAGCGTTTCCAACCCCACTTACAAGTAAAACTAGCTAAAATGTGCCTGGCTTCTCTTCACTGAAAAGCTCATTCTGAGTACATTTTAAGCATACGTTTGCTCCTGCCGGGTCAGCTGAGCAGCGAATTTCTATTTAACCACCTGCTATCATGAGAGACCTCAGGGCTGCATGTTTTGAGCCCAGTACTGATCCTGAAAAGCGTTTCCAACCCCATTTACAAGTAAAGCTAGCTAAAATGTGCCTGGCTGCTATTCACTGAAAAGCTCATTCTGTGTACATTTTTGGCATACGTTTGCTCCTACCTGGTCAGCTGAGCAGCGAATTTCTATTTAACCACCTGCTTTCATGAGAGACCTCAGGGCTGCATGTTTTGAGCCCAGTACTGAGCCTGAAAAGCATTTCCAACCCCACTTACAAGTAAAACTAGCTAAAATGTGCCTGGCTTCTCTTCACTGAAAAGCTCATTCTGAGTACATTTTTAGCATATGTTTGTTCCTTCCAGGTTAGCTGAGCAGCGAATTTCTATTTAACCACCTGCTATCACGAGAGACCTCAGGGCTGCATGTTTTGAGCCCAGTACTGATCCTGAAAAGCGTTTCCAACCCCTCTTACAAGTAAAACTAGCTAAAATGTGCCTGTCTGCTATTCACTGAAAAGCTCATTCTGTGTACATTTTTGGCATACGTTTGCTCCTACCGGGTCAGCTGAGCAGCGAATTTCTATTTAACCACCTGCTATCATGAGAGACCTCAGGGCTGCATGTTTTGAGCCCAGTACTGATCCTGAAAAGCGTTTCCAACCCCACTTACAAGTAAAACTAGCTAAAATGTGCCTGGCTTCTCTTCACTGAAAAGCTCATTCTGAGTACATTTTTAGCATACGTTTGCTCCTGCTGGGTCAGCTGAGCAGCGAATTTCTATTTAACCACCTGCTATCATGAGAGACCTCAGGGCTGCATGTTTTGAGCCCAGTACTGATCCTGAAAAGTGTTTCCAACCCCATTTACAAGTAAAACTAGCTAAAATGTGCCTGGCTGCTATTCACTGAAAAGCTCATTCTGTGTACATTTTTGGCATACGTTTGCTCCTACCTGGTCAGCTGAGCAGCGAATTTCTATTTAACCACCTGCTTTCATGAGAGACCTCAGGGCTGCATGTTTTGAGCCCAGTACTGAGCCTGAAAAGCATTTCCAACCCCACTTACAAGTAAAACTAGCTAAAATGTGCCTGGCTTCTCTTCACTGAAAAGCTCATTCTGAGTACATTTTTAGCATACGTTTGCTCCTGCAGGGTCAGCTGAGCAGCGAATTTCTATTTAACCACCTGCTATCATGAGAAACCTCAGGGCTGCATGTTTTGAGCCCAGTACTGATCCTGAAAAGCGTTTCCAACCCCACTTACAAGTAAAACTAGCTAAAATGTGCCTGGCTGCTATTCACTGAAAAGCTCATTCTCTGTACATTTTTGGCATATGTTTCCTCCTACCGGGTCAGCTGAGTAGAGAATTTCTATTTAACCACCTGCTTTCATGAGAGACCTCAGGGCTGCATGTTTTGAGCCCAGTACTGATCCTGAAAAGCGTTTCCAACCCCACTTACAAGTAAAACTAGCTAAAATGTGCCTGGCTGCTATTCACTGAAAAGCTCATTCTGTGTACATTTTTGGCATACGTTTGCTCCTACCGGGTCAGCTGAGCAGGGAATTTCTATTTAACCACCTGCTTTCATGAGAGACCTCAGGGCTGCATGTTTTGAGCCCAGTACTGAGCCTGAAAAGCATTTCCAACCCCACTTACAAGTAAAACTAGCTAAAATGTGCCTGGCTTCTCTTCACTGAAAAGCTCATTCTGAGTACATTTTTAGCATACGTTTGCTCCTGCCGGGTCAGCTGAGCAGCGAATTTCTATTTAACCACCTGCTTTCATGAGAGACCTCAGGGATGCATGTTTTGAGCCCAGCACTGAGCCTGAAAAGCGTTTCCAACCCCACTTACAAGTAAAACTAGCTAAAATGTGCCTGGCTTCTCTTCACTGAAAAGCTCATTCTGAGTACATTTTTAGCATACGTTTGCTCCTGCCGGGTCAGCTGAGCAGCGAATTTCTATTTAACCACCTGCTATCATGAGAGACCTCAGGGCTGCATGTTTTGAGCCCAGTACTGATCCTGAAAAGCGTTTCCAACCCCACTTACGAGTAAAACTAGCTAAAATGTGCCTGGCTTCTCTTCACTGAAAAGCTCATTCTGAGTACATTTTTAGCATACGTTTGCTCCTGCCGGGTCAGCTGAGCAGCGAATTTCTATTTAACCACCTGCTTTCATGAGAGACCTCAGGGATGCATGTTTTGAGGCCTGTACTGAGCCTGAAAAGCATTTCCAACCCCACTTACAAGTAAAACTAGCTAAAATGTGCCTGGCTTCTCTTCACTGAAAAGCTCATTCTGAGTACATTTTTAGCATACGTTTGCTCCTGCCGGGTCAGCTGAGCAGCGAATTTCTATTTAACCACCTGCTATCATGAGAGACCTCAGGGCTGCATGTTTTGAGCCCAGTACTGATCCTGAAAAGCGTTTCCAACCCCACTTACGAGTAAAACTAGCTAAAATGTGCCTGTCTGCTATTCACTGAAAAGCTCATTCTGTGTACATTTTTGGCATACGTTTGCTCCTACCGGGTCAGCTGAGCAGCGAATTTCTATTTAACCACCTGCTTTCATGAGAGACCTCAGGGCTGCATGTTTTGAGGCCTGTACTGAGCCTGAAAAGCCTTTCCAACCGCACTTACAAGTAAAACTAGCTAAAATGTGCCTGGCTTCTCTTCACTGAAAAGCTCATTCTGAGTACATTTTTAGCATACGTTTGCTCCTGCCGGGTCAGCTGAGCAGCGAATTTCTATTTAACCACCTGCTATTATGAGAGACCTCAGGGCTGCATGTTTTGAGCCCAGTACTTAGCCTGAAAAGCATTTACAACCCCACTTACAAGTAAAACTAGCGAAAATGTGCCTGGCTTCTCTTCACTGAAAAGCTCATTCTGAGTACATTTTTAGCATACGTTTGCTCCTGCCGGGTCAGCTGAGCAGCGAATTTCTATTTAACCACCTGCTTTCATGAGAGACCTCAGGGATGCATGTTTTGAGCCCAGCACTGAGCCTGAAAAGCGTTTCCAACCCCACTTACAAGTAAAACTAGCTAAAATGTGCCTGGCTTCTCTTCACTGAAAAGCTCATTCTGAGTACATTTTTAGCATACGTTTGCTCCTGCCGGGTCAGCTGAGCAGCAAATTTCTATTTAACCACCTGCTATCATGAGAGACCTCAGGGCTGCATGTTTTGAGCCCAGTACTGATCCTGAAAAGCGTTTCCAACCCCACTTACAAGTAAAACTAGCTAAAATGTGCCTGGCTGCTATTCACTGAAAAGCTCATTCTCTGTACATTTTTGGCATATGTTTCCTCCTACCGGGTCAGCTGAGCAGAGAATTTCTATTTAACCACCTGCTTTCATGAGAGACCTCAGAGCTGCATGTTTTGAGCCCAGTACTGAGCCTGAAAAGCATTTCCAACCCCACTTACAAGTAAAACTAGCTAAAATGTGCCTGGCTTCTCTTCACTGAAAAGCTCATTCTGAGTACATTTTTAGCATACGTTTGCTCCTGCCGGGTCAGCTGAGCAGCGAATTTCTATTTAACCACCTGCTTTCATGAGAGACCTCAGGGATGCATGTTTTGAGCCCAGCACTGAGCCTGAAAAGCGTTTCCAACCCCACTTACAAGTAAAACTAGCTAAAATGTGCCTGGCTTCTCTTCACTGAAAAGCTCATTCTGAGTACATTTTTAGCATACGTTTGCTCCTGCCGGGTCAGCTGAGCAGCAAATTTCTATTTAACCACCTGCTATCATGAGAGACCTCAGGGCTGCATGTTTTGAGCCCAGTACTGATCCTGAAAAGCGTTTCCAACCCCACTTACGAGTAAAACTAGCTAAAATGTGCCTGGCTTCTCTTCACTGAAAAGCTCATTCTGAGTACATTTTTAGCATACGTTTGCTCCTGCCGGGTCAGCTGAGCAGCGAATTTCTATTAACCACCTGCTTTCATGAGAGACCTCAGGGATGCATGTTTTGAGGCCTGTACTGAGCCTGAAAAGCATTTCCAACCCCACTTACAAGTAAAACTAGCTAAAATGTGCCTGGCTTCTCTTCACTGAAAAGCTCATTCTGAGTACATTTTTAGCATACGTTTGCTCCTGCCGGGTCAGCTGAGCAGCGAATTTCTATTTAACCACCTGCTATCATGAGAGACCTCAGGGCTGCATGTTTTGAGCCCAGTACTGATCCTGAAAAGCGTTTCCAACCCCACTTACGAGTAAAACTAGCTAAAATGTGCCTGTCTGCTATTCACTGAAAAGCTCATTCTGTGTACATTTTTGGCATACGTTTGCTCCTACCGGGTCAGCTGAGCAGCGAATTTCTATTTAACCACCTGCTTTCATGAGAGACCTCAGGGCTGCATGTTTTGAGGCCTGTACTGAGCCTGAAAAGCATTTCCAACCCCACTTACAAGTAAAACTAGCTAAAATGTGCCTGGCTTCTCTTCACTGAAAAGCTCATTCTGAGTACATTTTTAGCATACGTTTGCTCCTGCCGGGTCAGCTGAGCAGCGAATTTCTATTTAACCACCTGCTATTATGAGAGACCTCAGGGCTGCATGTTTTGAGCCCAGTACTTAGCCTGAAAAGCATTTACAACCCCACTTACAAGTAAAACTAGCTAAAATGTGCCTGGCTTCTCTTCACTGAAAAGCTCATTCTGAGTACATTTTTAGCATACGTTTGCTCCTGCCGGGTCAGCTGAGCAGCGAATTTCTATTTAACCACCTGCTTTCATGAGAGACCTCAGGGATGCATGTTTTGAGCCCAGCACTGAGCCTGAAAAGCGTTTCCAACCCCACTTACAAGTAAAACTAGCTAAAATGTGCCTGGCTTCTCTTCACTGAAAAGCTCATTCTGAGTACATTTTTAGCATACGTTTGCTCCTGCCGGGTCAGCTGAGCAGCAAATTTCTATTTAACCACCTGCTATCATGAGAGACCTCAGGGCTGCATGTTTTGAGCCCAGTACTGATCCTGAAAAGCGTTTCCAACCCCACTTACAAGTAAAACTAGCTAAAATGTGCCTGGCTGCTATTCACTGAAAAGCTCATTCTCTGTACATTTTTGGCATATGTTTCCTCCTACCGGGTCAGCTGAGCAGAGAATTTCTATTTAACCACCTGCTTTCATGAGAGACCTCAGAGCTGCATGTTTTGAGCCCAGTACTGAGCCTGAAAAGCATTTCCAACCCCACTTACAAGTAAAACTAGCTAAAATGTGCCTGGCTTCTCTTCACTGAAAAGCTCATTCTGAGTACATTTTTAGCATACGTTTGCTCCTGCCGGGTCAGCTGAGCAGCGAATTTCTATTTAACCACCTGCTTTCATGAGAGACCTCAGGGCTGCATGTTTTGAGCCCAGTACTGAGCCTGAAAAGCGTTTCGAACCCCACTTACAAGTAAAACTAGCTAAAATGTGCCTGGCTTCTCTTCACTGAAAAGCTCATTCTGAGTACATTTTTAGCATACGTTTGCTCCTGCTGGGTCAGCTGAGCAGCGAATTTCTATTTAACCACCTGCTATCATGAGAGACCTCAGGGCTGCATGTTTTGAGCCCAGTACTGAGCCTGAAAAGCATTTCCAACCCCACTTACAAGTAAAACTAGCTAAAATGTGCCTGGCTTCTCTTCACTGAAAAGCTCATTCTGAGTACATTTTAAGCATACGTTTGCTCCTGCCAGGTCAGCTGAGCAGTGAATTTCTATTTAACCACCTGCTATCATGAGAGACCTCAGGGCTGCATGTTTTGAGCCCAGTACTGATCCTGAAAAGCGTTTCCAACCCCACTTACAAGTAAAACTAGCTAAAATGTGCCTGGCTGCTATTCACTGAAAAGCTCATTCTGTGTACATTTTTGGCATACCTTTGCTCCTACCGGGTCAGCTGAGCAGTGAATTTCTATTTAACCACCTGCTTTCATGAGAGACCTCAGGGCTGCATGTTTTGAGCCCAGTACTTAGCCTGAAAATCATTTCCAACCCCACTTACAAGTAAAACTAGCTAAAATGTGCCTGGCTTCTCTTCACTGAAAAGCTCATTCTGAGTACATTTTTAGCATACCTTTGCTCCTGCCGGGTCAGCTGAGCAGCGAATTTCTATTTAACCACCTGCTTTCATGAGAGACCTCAGGGATGCATGTTTTGAGCCCAGCACTGAGCCTGAAAAGCGTTTCCAACCCCACTTACAAGTAAAACTAGCTAAAATGTGCCTGGCTTCTCTTCACTGAAAAGCTCATTCTGAGTACATTTTTAGCATACGTTTGCTCCTGCCGGGTCAGCTGAGAAGCGAATTTCTATTTAACCACCTGCTTTCATGAGAGACCTCAGGGCTGCATGTTTTGAGCCCAGTATTGATACTGAAAAGCGTTTTCAACCCCATTTACAAGTAAAACTAGCTAAAATGTGCCTGGCTGCTATTCACTGAAAAGCTCATTCTGTGTACATTTTTGGCATACGTTTGCTCCTACTGGGTCAGCTGAGCAGCGAATTTCTATTTAACGACCTGCTTTCATGAGAGACCTCAGGGCTGCATGTTTTGAGCCCAGTACTGAGCCTGAAAAGCATTTCCAACCCCACTTACAAGTAAAACTAGCTAAAATGTGCCTGGCTTCTCTTCACTGAAAAGCTCATTCTGAGTACATTTTTAGCATACGTTTGCTCCTGCCGGGTCAGCTGAGCAGCGAATTTCTATTTAATCACCTGCTATCATGAGAGACCTCAGGGCTGCATGTTTTGAGCCCAGTACTGAGCCTGAAAAGCATTTCCAACCCCACTTACAAGTAAAACTAGCTAAAATGTGCCTGGCTTCTCTTCACTGAAAAGCTCATTCTGAGTATATTTTAAGCATACGTTTGCTCCTGCCGGGTCAGCTGAGCAGCGAATTTCTATTTAACCACCTGCTATCATGAGAGACCTCAGGGCTGCATGTTTTGAGCCCAGTACTGATCCTGAAAAGCGTTTCCAACCCCACTTACAAGTAAAACTAGCTAAAATGTGCCTGGCTGCTATTCACTGAAAAGCTCATTCTGTGTACATTTTCGGCATACGTTTGCTCCTACCGGGTCAGCTGAGCAGCGAATTTCTATTAACCACCTGCTATCACGAGAGACCTCAGGGCTGCATGTTTTGAGCCCAGTACTGATCCTGAAAAGCTTTTCCAACCCCACTTACAAGTAAAACTAGCTAAAATGTGCCTGGCTTCTCTTCACTGAAAAGCTCATTTTGAGTACTTTTTTAGCATACGTTTGCTCCTGCCGGGTCAGCTGAGCAGCAAATTTCTATTTAACCACCTGCTATCATGAGAGACCTCAGGGCTGCATGTTTTGAGCCCAGTTCTGATCCTGAAAAGCGTTTCCAACCCCACTTACAAGTAAAACTAGCTAAAATGTGCCTGGCTTCTCTTCACTGAAAAGCTCATTCTGAGTACATTTTTAGCATACGTTTGCTCCTGCCGGGTCAGCTGAGCAGCGAATTTCTATTTAACCACCTGCTATTATGAGAGACCTCAGGGCTGCATGTTTTGAGCCCAGTACTTAGCCTGAAAAGCATTTACAACCCCACTTACAAGTAAAACTAGCTAAAATGTGCCTGGCTTCTCTTCACTGAAAAGCTCATTCTGAGTACATTTTTAGCATACGTTTGCTCCTGCCGGGTCAGCTGAGCAGCGAATTTCTATTTAACCACCTGCTTTCATGAGAGACCTCAGGGATGCATGTTTTGAGCCCAGCACTGAGCCTGAAAAGCGTTTCCAACCCCACTTACAAGTAAAACTAGCTAAAATGTGCCTGGCTTCTCTTCACTGAAAAGCTCATTCTGAGTACATTTTTAGCATACGTTTGCTCCTGCCGGGTCAGCTGAGCAGCAAATTTCTATTTAACCACCTGCTATCATGAGAGACCTCAGGGCTGCATGTTTTGAGCCCAGTACTGATCCTGAAAAGCGTTTCCAACCCCACTTACAAGTAAAACTAGCTAAAATGTGCCTGGCTGCTATTCACTGAAAAGCTCATTCTCTGTACATTTTTGGCATATGTTTCCTCCTACCGGGTCAGCTGAGCAGAGAATTTCTATTTAACCACCTGCTTTCATGAGAGACCTCAGAGCTGCATGTTTTGAGCCCAGTACTGAGCCTGAAAAGCATTTCCAACCCCACTTACAAGTAAAACTAGCTAAAATGTGCCTGGCTTCTCTTCACTGAAAAGCTCATTCTGAGTACATTTTTAGCATACGTTTGCTCCTGCCGGGTCAGCTGAGCAGCGAATTTCTATTTAACCACCTGCTTTCATGAGAGACCTCAGGGCTGCATGTTTTGAGCCCAGTACTGAGCCTGAAAAGCGTTTCGAACCCCACTTACAAGTAAAACTAGCTAAAATGTGCCTGGCTTCTCTTCACTGAAAAGCTCATTCTGAGTACATTTTTAGCATACGTTTGCTCCTGCTGGGTCAGCTGAGCAGCGAATTTCTATTTAACCACCTGCTATCATGAGAGACCTCAGGGCTGCATGTTTTGAGCCCAGTACTGAGCCTGAAAAGCATTTCCAACCCCACTTACAAGTAAAACTAGCTAAAATGTGCCTGGCTTCTCTTCACTGAAAAGCTCATTCTGAGTACATTTTAAGCATACGTTTGCTCCTGCCGGGTCAGCTGAGCAGTGAATTTCTATTTAACCACCTGCTATCATGAGAGACCTCAGGGCTGCATGTTTTGAGCCCAGTACTGATCCTGAAAAGCGTTTCCAACCCCACTTACAAGTAAAACTAGCTAAAATGTGCCTGGCTGCTATTCACTGAAAAGCTCATTCTGTGTACATTTTTGGCATACCTTTGCCCCTACCGGGTCAGCTGAGCAGTGAATTTCTATTTAACCACCTGCTTTCATGAGAGACCTCAGGGCTGCATGTTTTGAGCCCAGTACTGATCCTGAAAAGCTTTTCCAACCCCACTTACAAGTAAAACTAGCTAAAATGTGCCTGGCTTCTCTTCACTGAAAAGCTCATTCTGAGTACTTTTTTAGCATACGTTTGCTCCTGCCGGGTCAGCTGAGCAGCAAATTTCTATTTAACCACCTGCTATCATGAGAGACCTCAGGGCTGCATGTTTTGAGCCCAGTTCTGATCCTGAAAAGCGTTTCCAACCCCACTTACAAGTAAAACTAGCTAAAATGTGCCTGGCTTCTCTTCACTGAAAAGCTCATTCTGAGTACATTTTTAGCATACGTTTGCTCCTGCCGGGTCAGCTGAGCAGCGAATTTCTATTTAACCACCTGCTATTATGAGAGACCTCAGGGCTGCATGTTTTGAGCCCAGTACTTAGCCTGAAAAGCATTTACAACCCCACTTACAAGTAAAACTAGCTAAAATGTGCCTGGCTTCTCTTCACTGAAAAGCTCATTCTGAGTACATTTTTAGCATACGTTTGCTCCTGCCGGGTCAGCTGAGCAGCGAATTTCTATTTAACCACCTGCTTTCATGAGAGACCTCAGGGATGCATGTTTTGAGCCCAGCACTGAGCCTGAAAAGCGTTTCCAACCCCACTTACAAGTAAAACTAGCTAAAATGTGCCTGGCTTCTCTTCACTGAAAAGCTCATTCTGAGTACATTTTTAGCATACGTTTGCTCCTGCCGGGTCAGCTGAGCAGCAAATTTCTATTTAACCACCTGCTATCATGAGAGACCTCAGGGCTGCATGTTTTGAGCCCAGTACTGATCCTGAAAAGCGTTTCCAACCCCACTTACAAGTAAAACTAGCTAAAATGTGCCTGGCTGCTATTCACTGAAAAGCTCATTCTCTGTACATTTTTGGCATATGTTTCCTCCTACCGGGTCAGCTGAGCAGAGAATTTCTATTTAACCACCTGCTTTCATGAGAGACCTCAGAGCTGCATGTTTTGAGCCCAGTACTGAGCCTGAAAAGCATTTCCAACCCCACTTACAAGTAAAACTAGCTAAAATGTGCCTGGCTTCTCTTCACTGAAAAGCTCATTCTGAGTACATTTTTAGCATACGTTTGCTCCTGCCGGGTCAGCTGAGCAGCGAATTTCTATTTAACCACCTGCTTTCATGAGAGACCTCAGGGCTGCATGTTTTGAGCCCAGTACTGAGCCTGAAAAGCGTTTCGAACCCCACTTACAAGTAAAACTAGCTAAAATGTGCCTGGCTTCTCTTCACTGAAAAGCTCATTCTGAGTACATTTTTAGCATACGTTTGCTCCTGCTGGGTCAGCTGAGCAGCGAATTTCTATTTAACCACCTGCTATCATGAGAGACCTCAGGGCTGCATGTTTTGAGCCCAGTACTGAGCCTGAAAAGCATTTCCAACCCCACTTACAAGTAAAACTAGCTAAAATGTGCCTGGCTTCTCTTCACTGAAAAGCTCATTCTGAGTACATTTTAAGCATACGTTTGCTCCTGCCGGGTCAGCTGAGCAGTGAATTTCTATTTAACCACCTGCTATCATGAGAGACCTCAGGGCTGCATGTTTTGAGCCCAGTACTGATCCTGAAAAGCGTTTCCAACCCCACTTACAAGTAAAACTAGCTAAAATGTGCCTGGCTGCTATTCACTGAAAAGCTCATTCTGTGTACATTTTTGGCATACCTTTGCTCCTACCGGGTCAGCTGAGCAGTGAATTTCTATTTAACCACCTGCTTTCATGAGAGACCTCAGGGCTGCATGTTTTGAGCCCAGTACTTAGCCTGAAAATCATTTCCAACCCCACTTACAAGTAAAACTAGCTAAAATGTGCCTGGCTTCTCTTCACTGAAAAGCTCATTCTGAGTACATTTTTAGCATACCTTTGCTCCTGCCGGGTCAGCTGAGCAGCGAATTTCTATTTAACCACCTGCTTTCATGAGAGACCTCAGGGATGCATGTTTTGAGCCCAGCACTGAGCCTGAAAAGCGTTTCCAACCCCACTTACAAGTAAAACTAGCTAAAATGTGCCTGGCTTCTCTTCACTGAAAAGCTCATTCTGAGTACATTTTTAGCATACGTTTGCTCGTGCCGGGTCAGCTGAGAAGCGAATTTCTATTTAACCACCTGCTTTCATGAGAGACCTCAGGGCTGCATGTTTTGAGCCCAGTATTGATACTGAAAAGCGTTTTCAACCCCATTTACAAGTAAAACTAGCTAAAATGTGCCTGGCTGCTATTCACTGAAAAGCTCATTCTGTGTACATTTTTGGCATACGTTTGCTCCTACTGGGTCAGCTGAGCAGCGAATTTCTATTTAACGACTTGCTTTCATGAGAGACCTCAGGGCTGCATGTTTTGAGCCCAGTACTGAGCCTGAAAAGCATTTCCAACCCCACTTACAAGTAAAACTAGCTAAAATGTGCCTGGCTTCTCTTCACTGAAAAGCTCATTCTGAGTACATTTTTAGCATACGTTTGCTCCTGCCGGGTCAGCTGAGCAGCGAACTTCTATTTAATCACCTGCTATCATGAGAGACCTCAGGGCTGCATGTTTTGAGCCCAGTACTGAGCCTGAAAAGCATTTCCAACCCCACTTACAAGTAAAACTAGCTAAAATGTGCCTGGCTTCTCTTCACTGAAAAGCTCATTCTGAGTATATTTTAAGCATACGTTTGCTCCTGCCGGGTCAGCTGAGCAGCGAATTTCTATTTAACCACCTGCTATCATGAGAGACCTCAGGGCTGCATGTTTTGAGCCCAGTACTGATCCTGAAAAGCGTTTCCAACCCCACTTACAAGTAAAACTAGCTAAAATGTGCCTGGCTGCTATTCACTGAAAAGCTCATTCTGTGTACATTTTCGGCATACGTTTGCTCCTACCGGGTCAGCTGAGCAGCGAATTTCTATTAACCACCTGCTATCACGAGAGACCTCAGGGCTGCATGTTTTGAGCCCAGTACTGATCCTGAAAAGCTTTTCCAACCCCACTTACAAGTAAAACTAGCTAAAATGTGCCTGGCTTCTCTTCACTGAAAAGCTCATTCTGAGTACTTTTTTAGCATACGTTTGCTCCTGCCGGGTCAGCTGAGCAGCAAATTTCTATTTAACCACCTGCTATCATGAGAGACCTCAGGGCTGCATGTTTTGAGCCCAGTTCTGATCCTGAAAAGCGTTTCCAACCCCACTTACAAGTAAAACTAGCTAAAATGTGCCTGGCTGCTTTTCACTGAAAAGCTCATTCTGTGTACATTTTTGGCATACGTTTGCTCCTGCCGGGTCAGCTGAGCAGCGAATTTCTATTTAACCACCTGCTATCATGAGAGACCTCAGGGCTGCATGTTTTGAGCCCAGTACTGAGCCTGAAAAGCATTTCCAACCCCACTTACAAGTAAAACTAGCTAAAATGTGCCTGGCTTCTCTTCACTGAAAAGCTCATTCTGAGTACATTTTTAGCATACGTTTGCTCCTGCAGGGTCAGCTGAGCAGCGAATTTCTATTTAACCACCTGCTATCATGAGAAACCTCAGGGCTGCATGTTTTGAGCCCAGTACTGATCCTGAAAAGCGTTTCCAACCCCACTTACAAGTAAAACTAGCTAAAATGTGCCTGGCTGCTATTCACTGAAAAGCTCATTCTCTGTACATTTTTGGCATATGTTTCCTCCTACCGGGTCAGCTGAGCAGAGAATTTCTATTTAACCACCTGCTTTCATGAGAGACCTCAGGGCTGCATGTTTTGAGCCCAGTACTGATCCTGAAAAGCGTTTCCAACCCCACTTACAAGTAAAACAAGCTAAAATGTGCCTGGCTGCTATTCACTGAAAAGCTCATTCTGTGTACATTTTTGGCATACGTTTGCTCCTACCGGGTCAGCTGAGCAGGGAATTTCTATTTAACCACCTGCTTTCATGAGAGACCTCAGGGCTGCATGTTTTGAGCCCAGTACTGAGCCTGAAAAGCATTTCCAACCCCACCTACAAGTAAAACTAGCTAAAATGTGCCTGGCTTCTCTTCACTGAAAAGCTCATTCTGAGTACATTTTTAGCATACGTTTGCTCCTGCCGGGTCAGCTGAGCAGCGAATTTCTATTTAACCACCTGCTTTCATGAGAGACCTCAGGGATGCATGTTTTGAGCCCAGCACTGAGCCTAAAAAGCATTTCCAACCCCACTTACAAGTAAAACTAGCTAAAATGTGCCTGGCTTCTCTTCACTGAAAAGCTCATTCTGAGTACATTTTTAGCATACGTTTGCTCCTACCGGGTCAGCTGAGCATCGAATTTCTATTTAACCACCTGCTATCATGAGAGACCTCAGGGATGCATGTTTTGAGCCCAGCACTGAGCCTGAAAAGCGTTTCCAACCCCACTTACAAGTAAAACTAGCTAAAATGTGCCTGGCTGCTATTCACTGAAAAGCTCATTCTGAGTACATTTTTAGCATACGTTTGCTCCTGCCGGGTCAGCTGAGCAGCGAATTTCTATTTAACCACCTGCTATCATAAGAGAACTCAGGGCTGCATGTTTTGAGCCCAGTACTGATCCTGAAAAGCGTTTCCAACCCCACTTACAAGTAAAACTAGCTAAAATGTGCCTGGCTTCTCTTCACTGAAAAGCTCATTCTGAGTACATTTTTAGCATACGTTTGCTCCTACCAGGTCAGCTGAGCTGCGAATTTCTATTTAACCACCTGCTTTCATGAGAGACCTCAGGGCTGCATGTTTTGAGCCCAGTACTGAGCCTGAAAAGCATTTCCAACCCCACTTACAAGTAAAACTAGCTAAAATGTGCCTGGCTGCTATTCACTGAAAAGCTCATTCTGAGTACATTTTTAGCATCCGTTTGCTCCTGCCGGGTCAGCTGAGCAGCGAATTTCTATTTAACCACCTGCTATCATGAGAGACCTCAGGGCTGCATGTTTTGAGCCCAGTACTGATCCTGAAAAGCGTTTCCAACCCCACTTACAAGTAAAACTAGCTAAAATGTGCCTGGCTGCTATTCACTGAAAAGCTCATTCTGTGTACATTTTTGGCATACGTTTGCTCCTACCGGGTCAGCTGAGCAGGGAATTTCTATTTAACCACCTGCTTTCATGAGAGACCTCAGGGCTGCATGTTTTGAGCCCAGTACTGAGCCTGAAAAGCATTTCCAACCCCACTTACAAGTAAAACTAGCTAAAATGTGCCTGGCTTCTCTTCACTGAAAAGCTCATTCCGAGTACATTTTTAGCATACGTTTGCTCCTGCCGGGTCAGCTGAGCAGCGAATTTCTATTTAACCACCTGCTATCATGAGAGACCTCAGGGCTGCATGTTTTGAGCCCTGTACTGAGCCTAAAAAGCATTTCCAACCCCACTTACAAGTAAAACTAGCTAAAATGTGCCTGGCTTCTCTTCACTGAAAAGCTCATTCTGTGTACATTTTTTGCATACCTTTGCTCCTACCGGGTCAGCTGAGCATCGAATTTCTATTTAACCACCTGCTATCATGAGAGACCTCAGGGCTGCATGTTTTGAGCCCAGTACTGAGCCTGAAAAGCATTTCCAACCCCACTTACAAGTAAAACTAGCTAAAATGTGCCTGGCTTCTCTTCACTGAAAAGCTCATTCTGAGTACATTTTTAGCATACGTTTGCTCCTGCCGGGTCAGCTGAGCAGCGAATTTCTATTTAACCACCTGCTTTCATGAGAGACCTCAGGGATGCATGTTTTGAGCCCAGCACTGAGCCTGAAAAGCGTTTCCAACCCCACTTACAAGTAAAACTAGCTAAAATGTGCCTGGCTTCTCTTCACTGAAAAGCTCATTCTGAGTACATTTTTAGCATACGTTTGCTCCTGCCGGGTCAGCTGAGCAGCGAATTTCTATTTAACCACCTGCTATCTTGAGAGACCTCAGGGCTGCATGTTTTGAGCCCCGTACTGATCCTGAAAAGCGTTTCCAACCCCACTTACAAGTAAAACTAGCTAAAATGTGCCTGGCTGCTATTCACTGAAAAGCTCATTCTGTGTACATTTTTGGCATACGTTTGCTCCTACCTGGTCAGCTGAGCAGCGAATTTCTATTTAACCACCTGCTTTCATGAGAGACCTCAGGGCTGCATGTTTTGAGCCCAGTACTGAGCCTGAAAAGCATTTCTAACCCCACTTACAAGTAAAACTAGCTAAAATGTGCCTGGCTTCTCTTCACTGAAAAGCTCATTCTGAGTACATTTTTAGCATACGTTTGCTCCTGCCGGGTCAGCTGAGCAGCGAATTTCTATTTAACCACCTGCTATCATGAGAGACCTCAGGGATGCATGTTTTGAGCCCAGCACTGAGCCTGAAAAGCGTTTCCAACCCCACTTACAAGTAAAACTAGCTAAAATGTGCCTGGCTGCTATTCACTGAAAAGCTCATTCTGAGTACATTTTTAGCATACGTTTGCTCCTGCCGGGTCAGCTGAGCAGCGAATTTCTATTGAACCACCTGCTATCATAAGAGAACTCAGGGCTGCATGTTTTGAGCCCAGTACTGATCCTGAAAAGCGTTTCCAACCCCACTTACAAGTAAAACTAGCTAAAATGTGCCTGGCTTCTCTTCACTGAAAAGCTCATTCTGAGTACATTTTTAGCATACGTTTGCTCCTACCAGGTCAGCTGAGCTGCGAATTTCTATTTAACCACCTGCTTTCATGAGAGACCTCAGGGCTGCATGTTTTGAGCCCAGTACTGAGCCTGAAAAGCATTTCCAACCCCACTTACAAGTAAAACTAGCTAAAATGTGCCTGGCTGCTATTCACTGAAAAGCTCATTCTGAGTACATTTTTAGCATCCGTTTGCTCCTGCCGGGTCAGCTGAGCAGCGAATTTCTATTTAACCACCTGCTATCATGAGAGACCTCAGGGCTGCATGTTTTGAGCCCAGTACTGATCCTGAAAAGCGTTTTCAACCCCACTTACAAGTAAAACTAGCTAAAATGTGCCTGGCTGCTATTCACTGAAAAGCTCATTCTGTGTACATTTTTGGCATACGTTTGCTCCTACCGGGTCAGCTGAGCAGGGAATTTCTATTTAACCACCTGCTTTCATGAGAGACCTCAGGGCTGCATGTTTTGAGCCCAGTACTGAGCCTGAAAAGCATTTCCAACCCCACTTACAAGTAAAACTAGCTAAAATGTGCCTGGCTTCTCTTCACTGAAAAGCTCATTCTGAGTACATTTTTAGCATACGTTTGCTCCTGCCGGGTCAGCTGAGCAGCGAATTTCTATTTAACCACCTGCTATCATGAGAGACCTCAGGGCTGCATGTTTTGAGCCCTGTACTGAGCCTAAAAAGCATTTCCAACCCCACTTACAAGTAAAACTAGCTAAAATGTGCCTGGCTTCTCTTCACTGAAAAGCTCATTCTGTGTACATTTTTTGCATACCTTTGCTCCTACCGGGTCAGCTGAGCATCGAATTTCTATTTAACCACCTGCTATCATGAGAGACCTCAGGGCTGCATGTTTTGAGCCCAGTACTGAGCCTGAAAAGCATTTCCAACCCCACTTACGAGTAAAACTAGCTAAAATGTGCCTGGCTTCTCTTCACTGAAAAGCTCATTCTGAGTACATTTTAAGCATACGTTTGCTCCTGCCGGGTCAGCTGAGCAGCGAATTTCTATTTAACCACCTGCTATCATGAGAGACCTCAGGGCTGCATGTTTTGAGCCCAGTACTGATCCTGAAAAGCGTTTCCAACCCCATTTACAAGTAAAGCTAGCTAAAATGTGCCTGGCTGCTATTCACTGAAAAGCTCATTCTGTGTACATTTTTGGCATACGTTTGCTCCTACCTGGTCAGCTGAGCAGCGAATTTCTATTTAACCACCTGCTTTCATGAGAGACCTCAGGGCTGCATGTTTTGAGCCCAGTACTGAGCCTGAAAAGCATTTCCAACCCCACTTACAAGTAAAACTAGCTAAAATGTGCCTGGCTTCTCTTCACTGAAAAGCTCATTCTGAGTACATTTTTAGCATACGTTTGTTCCTTCCGGGTCAGCTGAGCTGCGAATTTCTATTTAACCACCTGCTATCACGAGAGACCTCAGGGCTGCATGTTTTGAGCCCAGTACTGATCCTGAAAAGCGTTTCCAACCCCTCTTACAAGTAAAACTAGCTAAAATGTGCCTGTCTGCTATTCACTGAAAAGCTCATTCTGTGTACATTTTTGGCATACGTTTGCTCCTGCCGGGTCAGCTGAGCAGCGAATTTCTATTTAACCACCTGCTTTCATGAGAGACCTCAGGGCTGCATGATTTGAGCCCAGTACTGAGCCTGAAAAGCTTTCCAACCCCACTTACAAGTAAAACTAGCTAAAATGTGCCTGGCTGCTATTCACTAAAAAGCTCATTCTGTGTACATTTTTGGCATACGTTTGCTCCTACCGGGTCAGCTGAGCAGCGAATTTCTATTTAACCACTTGCTTTCATGAGAGACCTCAGGGCTGCATGTTTTGAGCCCAGTACTGAGCCGAAAAGCATTTCCAACACCACTTACAAGTAAAACTAGCTAAAATGTGCCTGGCTTCTCTTCACTGAAAAGCTCATTCTGAGTACATTTTTAGCATACGTTTGCTCCTGCCGGGTCAGCTGAGCAGCGAATTTCTATTTAACCACCTGCTATCATGAGAGACCTCAGGGCTGCATGTTTTGAGCCCAGTACTGATCCTGAAAAGCGTTTCCAACCCCACTTACAAGTAAAACTAGCTAAAATGTGCCTGGCTTCTCTTCACTGAAAAGCTCATTCTGTGTACATTTTTTGCATACCTTTGCTCCTACCGGGTCAGCTGAGCATCGAAGTTCTATTTAACCACCTGCTATCATGAGAGACCTCGGGCTGCATGTTTTGAGCCCAGTACTGAGCCTGAAAAGCATTTCCAACCCCACTTACAAGTAAAACTAGCTAAAATGTGCCTGGCTTCTCTTCACTGAAAAGCTCATTCTGAGTACATTTTTAGCATACGTTTGCTCCTGCCGGGTCAGCTGAGCAGCGAATTTCTATTTAACCACCTGCTTTCATGAGAGACCTCAGGGATGCATGTTTTGAGCCCAGCACTGAGCCTGAAAAGCGTTTCCAACCCCACTTACAAGTAAAACTAGCTAAAATGTGCCTCGCTTCTCTTCACTGAAAAGCTCATTCTGAGTACATTTTTAGCATACGTTTGCTCCTGCCGGGTCAGCTGAGCAGCGAATTTCTATTTAACCACCTGCTATCATGAGAGACCTCAGGGCTGCATGTTTTGAGCCCAGTACTGATCCTGAAAAGCGTTTCCAACCCCACTTACAAGTAAAACTAGCTAAAATGTGCCTGGCTGCTATTCACTGAAAAGCTCATTCTCTGTACATTTTTGGCATATGTTTCCTCCTACCGGGTCAGCTGAGCAGAGAATTTCTATTTAACCACCTGCTTTCATGAGAGACCTCAGAGCTGCATGTTTTGAGCCCAGTACTGAGCCTGAAAAGCGTTTCCAACCCCACATACAAGTAAAACTAGCTAAAATGTGCCTGGCTTCTCTTCACTGAAAAGCTCATTCTGAGTACATTTTTAGCATACGTTTGCTCCTGCCGGGTCAGCTGAGCAGCGAATTTCTATTTAACCACCTGCTTTCATGAGAGACCTCAGGGATGCATGTTTTGAGCCCAGCACTGAGCCTGAAAAGCGTTTCCAACCCCACTTACAAGTAAAACTAGCTAAAATGTGCCTGGCTTCTCTTCACTGAAAAGCTCATTCTGAGTACATTTTAAGCATACGTTTGCTCCTGCCGGGTCAGCTGAGCAGTGAATTTCTATTTAACCACCTGCTATCATGAGAGACCTCAGGGCTGCATGTTTTGAGCCCAGTACTGATCCTGAAAAGCGTTTCCAACCCCACTTACAAGTAAAACTAGCTAAAATGTGCCTGGCTGCTATTCACTGAAAAGCTCATTCTGTGTACATTTTTGGCATACCTTTGCTCCTACCGGGTCAGCTGAGCAGTGAATTTCTATTTAACCACCTGCTTTCATGAGAGACCTCAGGGCTGCATGTTTTGAGCCCAGTACTTAGCCTGAAAATCATTTCCAACCCCACTTACAAGTAAAACTAGCTAAAATGTGCCTGGCTTCTCTTCACTGAAAAGCTCATTCTGAGTACATTTTTAGCATACCTTTGCTCCTGCCGGGTCAGCTGAGCAGCGAATTTCTATTTAACCACCTGCTTTCATGAGAGACCTCAGGGATGCATGTTTTGAGCCCAGCACTGAGCCTGAAAAGTGTTTCCAACCCCACTTACAAGTAAAACTAGCTAAAATGTGCCTGGCTTCTCTTCACTGAAAAGCTCATTCTGAGTACATTTTTAGCATACGTTTGCTCCTGCCGGGTCAGCTGAGAAGCGAATTTCTATTTAACCACCTGCTTTCATGAGAGACCTCAGGGCTGCATGTTTTGAGCCCAGTATTGATACTGAAAAGCGTTTTCAACCCCATTTACAAGTAAAACTAGCTAAAATGTGCCTGGCTGCTATTCACTGAAAAGCTCATTCTGTGTACATTTTTGGCATACGTTTGCTCCTACTGGGTCAGCTGAGCAGCGAATTTCTATTTAACGACCTGCTTTCATGAGAGACCTCAGGGCTGCATGTTTTGAGCCCAGTACTGAGCCTGAAAAGCATTTCCAACCCCACTTACAAGTAAAACTAGCTAAAATGTGCCTGGCTTCTCTTCACTGAAAAGCTCATTCTGAGTACATTTTTAGCATACGTTTGCTCCTGCCGGGTCAGCTGAGCAGCGAATTTCTATTTAATCACCTGCTATCATGAGAGACCTCAGGGCTGCATGTTTTGAGCCCAGTACTGAGCCTGAAAAGCATTTCCAACCCCACTTACAAGTAAAACTAGCTAAAATGTGCCTGGCTTCTCTTCACTGAAAAGCTCATTCTGAGTATATTTTAAGCATACGTTTGCTCCTGCCGGGTCAGCTGAGCAGCGAATTTCTATTTAACCACCTGCTATCATGAGAGACCTCAGGGCTGCATGTTTTGAGCCCAGTACTGATCCTGAAAAGCCTTTCCAACCCCACTTACAAGTAAAACTAGCTAAAATGTGCCTGGCTGCTATTCACTGAAAAGCTCATTCTGTGTACATTTTCGGCATACGTTTGCTCCTACCGGGTCAGCTGAGCAGCGAATTTCTATTAACCACCTGCTATCACGAGAGACCTCAGGGCTGCATGTTTTGAGCCCAGTACTGATCCTGAAAAGCTTTTCCAACCCCACTTACAAGTAAAACTAGCTAAAATGTGCCTGGCTTCTCTTCACTGAAAAGCTCATTCTGAGTACTTTTTTAGCATACGTTTGCTCCTGCCGGGTCAGCTGAGCAGCAAATTTCTATTTAACCACCTGCTATCATGAGAGACCTCAGGGCTGCATGTTTTGAGCCCAGTTCTGATCCTGAAAAGCGTTTCCAACCCCACTTACAAGTAAAACTAGCTAAAATGTGCCTGGCTGCTTTTCACTGAAAAGCTCATTCTGTGTACATTTTTGGCATACGTTTGCTCCTGCCGGGTCAGCTGAGCAGCGAATTTCTATTTAACCACCTGCTATCATGAGAGACCTCAGGGCTGCATGTTTTGAGCCCAGTACTGATCCTGAAAAGCGTTTCCAACCCCATTTACAAGTAAAACTAGCTAAAATGTGCCTGGCTGCTATTCACTGAAAAGCTCATTCTGTGTACATTTTTAGCATACGTTTGCTCCTACCTGGTCAGCTGAGCAGCGAATTTCTATTTAACCACCTGCTTTCATGAGAGACCTCAGGGCTGCATGTTTTGAGCCCAGTACTGATCCTGAAAAGCGTTTCCAACCCCACTTACAAGTAAAACTAGCTAAAATGTGCCTGGCTGCTATTCACTGAAAAGCTCATTCTGTGTACATTTTTGGCATACGTTTGCTCCTACCGGGTCAGCTGAGCAGCGAATTTCTATTTAACCACCTGCTATCACGAGAGACCTCAGGGCTGCATGTTTTGAGCCCAGTACTGATCCTGAAAAGCGTTTCCAACCCCACTTACAAGTAAAACTAGCTAAAATGTGCCTGGCTTCTCTTCACTGAAAAGCTCATTCTGAGTACATTTTTAGCATACGTTTGCTCCTGCCGGGTCAGCTGAGCAGCGAATTTCTATTTAACCACCGGCTATCATGAGAGACCTCAGGGCTGCATGTTTTGAGCCCAGTACTGATCCTGAAAAGCGTTTCCAACCCCATTTACAAGTAAAACTAGCTAAAATGTGCCTGGCTGCTATTCACTGAAAAGCTCATTCTGTGTACATTTTTGGCATACGTTTGCTCCTACCTGGTCAGCTGAGCAGCGAATTTCTATTTAACCACCTGCTTTCATGAGAGACCTCAGGGCTGCATGTTTTGAGCCCAGTACTGAGCCTGAAAAGCATTTCCAACCCCACTTACAAGTAAAACTAGCTAAAATGTGCCTGGCTTCTCTTCACTGAAAAGCTCATTCTGAGTACATTTTTAGCATACGTTTGCTCCTGCAGGGTCAGCTGAGCAGCGAATTTCTATTTAACCACCTGCTATCATGAGAAACCTCAGGGCTGCATGTTTTGAGCCCAGTACTGATCCTGAAAAGCGTTTCCAACCCCACTTACAAGTAAAACTAGCTAAAATGTGCCTGGCTGCTATTCACTGAAAAGCTCATTCTCTGTACATTTTTGGCATACGTTTGCTCCTACCGGGTCAGCTGAGCAGCGAATTTCTATTTAACCACCTGCTTTCATGAGAGACCTCAGGGCTGCATGTTTTGAGCCCAGTACTGAGCCTGAAAAGCATTTCCAACCCCACTTACAAGTAAAACTAGCTAAAATGTGCCTGGCTTCTCTTCACTGAAAAGCTCATTCTGAGTACATTTTTAGCATACGTTTGCTCCTGCCGGGTCAGCTGAGCAGCGAATTTCTATTTAACCACCTGCTTTCATGAGAGACCTCAGGGATGCATGTTTTGAGCCCAGCACTGGAGCCTGAAAAGCGTTTCCAACCCCACTTACAAGTAAAACTAGCTAAAATGTGCCTGGCTTCTCTTCACTGAAAAGCTCATTCTGAGTACATTTTTAGCATACGTTTGCTCCTGCCGGGTCAGCTGAGCAGCGAATTTCTATTTAACCACCTGCTATCATGAGAGACCTCAGGGATGCATGTTTTGAGCCCAGCACTGAGCCTGAAAAGCGTTTCCAACCCCACTTACAAGTAAAACTAGCTAAAATGTGCCTGGCTGCTATTCACTGAAAAGCTCATTCTGAGTACATTTTTAGCATACGTTTGCTCCTGCCGGGTCAGCTGAGCAGCGAATTTCTATTTAACCACCTGCTATCATAAGAGAACTCAGGGCTGCATGTTTTGAGCCCAGTACTGATCCTGAAAAGCGTTTCCAACCCCACTTACAAGTAAAACTAGCTAAAATGTGCCTGGCTTCTCTTCACTGAAAAGCTCATTCTGAGTACATTTTTAGCATACGTTTGCTCCTACCAGGTCAGCTGAGCTGCGAATTTCTATTTAACCACCTGCTTTCATGAGAGACCTCAGGGCTGCATGTTTTGAGCCCAGTACTGAGCCTGAAAAGCATTTCCAACCCCACTTACAAGTAAAACTAGCTAAAATGTGCCTGGCTTCTCTTCACTGAAAAGCTCATTCTGAGTACATTTTTAGCATACGTTTGCTCCTGCCGGGTCAGCTGAGCAGCGAATTTCTATTTAACCACCTGCTATCATGAGAGACCTCAGGGCTGCATGTTTTGAGCCCTGTACTGAGCCTAAAAAGCATTTCCAACCCCACTTACAAGTAAAACTAGCTAAAATGTGCCTGGCTGCTATTCACTGAAAAGCTCATTCTGTGTACATTTTTTGCATACGTTTGCTCCTACCGGGTCAGCTGAGCATCGAATTTCTATTTAACCACCTGCTATCATGAGAGACCTCAGGGCTGCATGTTTTGAGCCCAGTACTGAGCCTGAAAAGCATTTCCAACCCTACTTACAAGTAAAACTAGCTAAAATGTGCCTGGCTTCTCTTCACTGAAAAGCTCATTCTGAGTACATTTTTAGCATACGTTTGCTCCTGCCGGGTCAGCTGAGCAGCGAATTTCTATTTAATCACCTGCTATCATGAGAGACCTCAGGGCTGCATGTTTTGAGCCCAGTACTGAGCCTGAAAAGCATTTCCAACCCCACTTACAAGTAAAACTAGCTAAAATGTGCCTGGCTTCTCTTCACTGAAAAGCTCATTCTGAGTACATTTTAAGCATACGTTTGCTCCTGCCGGGTCAGCTGAGCAGCGAATTTCTATTTAACCACCTGCTATCATGAGAGACCTCAGGGCTGCATGTTTTGAGCCCAGTACTGATCCTGAAAAGCGTTTCCAACCCCATTTACAAGTAAAGCTAGCTAAAATGTGCCTGGCTGCTATTCACTGAAAAGCTCATTCTGTGTACATTTTTGGCATACGTTTGCTCCTACCTGGTCAGCTGAGCAGCGAATTTCTATTTAACCACCTGCTTTCATGAGAGACCTCAGGGCTGCATGTTTTGAGCCCAGTACTGAGCCTGAAAAGCATTTCCAACCCCACTTACAAGTAAAACTAGCTAAAATGTGCCTGGCTTCTCTTCACTGAAAAGCTCATTCTGAGTACATTTTTAGCATACGTTTGTTTCTTCCGGGTCAGCTGAGCAGCGAATTTCTATTTAACCACCTGCTATCACGAGAGACCTCAGGGCTGCATGTTTTGAGCCCAGTACTGATCCTGAAAAGCGTTTCCAACCCCTCTTACAAGTAAAACTAGCTAAAATGTGCCTGTCTGCTATTCACTGAAAAGCTCATTCTGTGTAAATTTTTGGCATACGTTTGCTCCTA